>NW_022995372.1:15365986-15665986 GCF_004354385.1 Drosophila innubila | reverse complement strand
CTGTATGTGTCAAGTATTTTTTTAATGTCAGTTCTGTGGGTATGAAAGGACGTTAAGGGGTGCCGTGAGTGGGCGTGGCAGCTGCCCTCATGCAGCGACTTTGCTTGCTCTACATTTCTTGCTTTTTGCGGACTGTATGCCTTATGCGGATTCATATGTAAATAAAACGATACCGACACAAATAGGAAAGAGTGCGCGACTAGAGGATACCCTGCATAGCTACAGAATCGCATACAACTATACAGGTACATTATATACGGGAAAGTAAATTATGATGGTAAGACTTCAACCTATTTTTGTCATTAATAAGATTCCCAACATTAACATTTACTATCGTTAAGTGATATTTAGCCAACACAATTTTTAATTATTATAATTTTTTCTTGCTCCATTTTTTAATCTTAAGTTAAGTTCTCAGATACCCGACTACAAAATATTTGTAAATAAAATATGTACAAATTAATGTTGATTCTCATGATTCATAATGAAGCTGGCATAGAAACAATCTGTCGGTAAATTATACATATCGTTGTCAGTTGACTAGATTAGAGATTCCATGTTGTGTTCTGCTCTAGCGAACATATAAATGTTGGCATGTAATCTTAATAGTAAATAATCAAATATTTGAAACATCATTTTAAATTATTATTAGGCATAAATTAACTATAATCACAACCTTAATACTACAAATACACCATGCAAAAACTAGTTCTCTTTATCCAGAACACGACTGTTATATTGTTTATGCGGTTTCCGATCGACTTCGTAGACTACCCCAACCAAATTGTTGAATAAAACAGCGAATGAAAAATAAATCGAAGAAAGTAGAATTGATATGATACGCTTTTATCAATAGGTTTGTATTTATTGGCCTCAATGAACCTCTAGAGTGAATTATGAATGACGTCACGAGTATTATTCTCATTTTCAAACAGTCATGGCCAACTGCGTTGACAAAGAAAGTTATCAGGAACCTTTGCACTGACGAAGCAATATTTTCAAAGCGCAATTACAATCGTTTAAATAAATAAATCCAATATCAAATCCCTTCAAATGAACTTGTGCAAGTATTAAATTAACGAAAATCGATCATCAAATGCGGGCATGAACGACCGACGAACGTTAGAGTAGGAACAACAGCTGCTATTGTAACGGTCGTCGGTTTCTTCACCTTTCTTATCACACATTCGCCTGGAACGGAAGAATCAATAAAAAGCAAACAAAGCAAATTACAGCGGGTCTACAAAAATGGCCCGCCCACACAAACACTTACACACACTAACACACAAACACAATGTCAGTTTAATTGTCGTTTTCTTTATTTATTTTTATTAGATTACGATAAGAAAACAGTCATGCAAATTTAACATTGAAATGTTGAGTAATCTTTTACTGTATTTTAGCGGGTATCTCGACGCACACGATATCAACACTATTCTGATCCTGTAGCTCCCATTTGACCAATACCGAGACTTTCGGATAACTCTTCAGTACCGGCAATGTAGCGGTATATCGATAGGTTTCATTCTTTTCCAACGGGCACTTTAAGCCACTGTTAACGCACGCATCGGGATTCGACAGGGGAAACGGCATCTCAATGCCCAGAATTTTGCCGTGAACAACAGTCTTCACCGCAGATGCGACTTCGGCAAGTGCAATATCTATGGATATTGACACATTCGTATTCCTTTTGAGTACACACTCGGCCTTTGTGGTATCACAGCCCTCGATGGTTACTTGAGTAAATTTTCCCGTCTTTGAGCCACAGTCATGGAATTCAAGAGCTTTGCAAAGCTGCAGCGTCAGCAGCAGAGACACGGTGAGCACGTACAACTTGAACATGTTGTTCACTTGGTTTAATTTAATTAAAAGACCAGGCGAAAATCAAAAAAACGTTGTAGAATTATTTTTCTTCAGCAACGGCTTGGAAACAACTGAAATACGGGAAGAAAACGACAAATGCAAAGAACAAAATCAGCTGCGCGCCTCACGCAGCAGCGAGCTTTGTTATCGATAAGTGAGAATACATATCGATACCGACTCACGAACGATATTCCGGCTGAAGAGCTTTTCTGTTAATCACTTTGAACTTAACTTTTGACTGTTAAGTACAATTTTTTTAAATCTGTAATTTCTTGTCTAAAATTGATTTAATAATTATAATTGAAAATTCGAACAAAAATTATGCAAAAATTTTTAAAAATCTAGCTAAAAACAAAATTGGGAAAAAGTTACAAAAATTCAGAATACCTTTTTTCGGAAATAAACCTATTTTTTTAAGTAAAAAAAATCTAACCAGATGGGAAATTTTTGCTGGATGGGCAACCCTTGGTTTAATCCGAACGATTCCAGTTGTCCGCAGTTGGTTAGATTCTCTTTTGCCGTTGTGGACGCAGCATTTTTGGCGGCATTTTAAGCCTTTTGCATTTCTATCAATTATTATTCACCTTTACTTATTATCTTCAGAATATCTTACAAGATGTCGCAAATTTGTAAACGCAGCTTATTGACAGCCAACCGCATGGCAATTAATGCACCAGCGGTTCTACGTTGCAAGTAAGTTTAAATCTTAATCGACGTTGTTGTTATTGTTGTTTTTACTGTCATTTAATTTGCTGCAGTGCAGTGTCATTTCTCAAGGTCATTGCATGTGCCGGCACACTTGCTACAGCCTATGTGTACATGTACACAAATACATACATATTTAGTAAATGTGTTATAATTTGATGTTTATTTTTGTGTATTTTTTTGTCTCATTTCACAATTGTTTTTTATTATGTCAGCACGCTGTGAGACAATAACAGCTGCTAAAAAAAAATCCCACTATGACGGCAAACATCACACACACTCATGTACACAGAATACTTCTCCAATTGGAACAAGTGCTGTTCTATCTGTTTTGCAATAAAATCTCATTTCGCTTACTTTATGGACACACACAGGCATGAGGGAGGTGTAGTCTAGAATTTGCACTCAGATAAGGTGATCCTCATTTTGTTTTTATCGATTATTATCATTTTCTGACGCCAATGAAGCCAATGCAAAAATAGCCTACTTATAATTAAATTAATCAAAAATAAAAAAAATCAGATGAAATAATACTTAGAGCTTATCTCGGACGTCGACTTCTTCGATCGTTAAATGTTAGCTTGTGTCGGCCTTATTGAACCGCATTGACTTGATAACTTGTTTACAACTGCATTTCGATTAGCGATCTGTTAATAGGCAACCCCCAGCTGAGAAAAAGCATCGGTATGCGGGGTTTATAAAAGGTCAGGTAAATAAATCGTTAAACCTCCAATTGACTTTCAAACTTTGCCCATGCTTTCCTCACTGGGTTGATAGCTAATCAAAGTGGCCAAAAAATGATAATTTTATAATTATAACGACCAGTTTTGCAGACGGTCTGATTATAAAAAAAAATAATCACAGGGCAAAGAGCAGACAAATTAAACTTTGAAGTCTTCCTGATAATAAATCATTGATGACATTCTTCACATAATCTCCTGTATTGTCTATAATTTAAAGATCCACTTGGTTCACCGACGTGCAAATGGGTCCTCCGGATGCCATTCTGGGTGTGACAGAGGCCTTCAAGAAGGATACGAACCCAAAGAAGATCAACCTGGGCGCTGGCGCCTATCGTGACGACAACACCAAACCCTTTGTCCTGCCCAGCGTGCGTGAGGTAAGTAAATCATTACGTTAATGATAAGTTTCATTACTAAAATAATACACTCTTAGGCCGAGCAACGTATTGTGAGTCGTGGCATGGACAAGGAGTATGCACCCATCACTGGTATTCCCGAGTTCTACACCAAAGCCATTGAACTGGCGCTCGGCGAGCAATCGCAGCGATTGAAGGCTAAACACAATGCCACGACACAGGCAATCAGTGGCACTGGAGCCCTACGCATTGGTGCCGCTTTTCTGAGCAAGTTCTGGAAGGGCAATCGCGAGATCTACTTGCCGTCGCCATCGTGGGGCAATCATGTTCCCATTTTCGAGCACGCCGGCATGCCTGTCAAGCGCTATCGCTACTACAATCCAAAGAATTGCAACTTGGACTTTAACGGCATGGTTGAGGATCTGAAGGTAAGAGGAAAACAAGAGTGTTGATAAATAATGCTAAGAATAACAAAACGCTAGGAAAATTTAATTTAGAAAAGCATTATTAAGAAAAATTTAACTACTCGTTCTAATCGTTAATAAGAACTTGAGAAATCTTATCCTTTTCTCCTCGATATTCGCTTAAAATTCCTCATGGATTCCATAACGTTTCCTGTACAAAATTCCTTTTCGATTTTAAAATTAGAAGAACTAAATTTGGAATTCAACAATTGGGTAAATCCGAAATCAGATATATTGTTAAAATTCGCGAGATTGACAATGAAAAAAAATCAAAGCTAAGTTTTCCTAATACGAGTATTTTCTAATTTTGAGTTTTGACGTTATTTCTTTTTTGAACTTATTTGTTTTGCTTAGATTTTTTCAATGCTATGCTTGGTTTTGTAGTTATTTGTAATTCTTTCAAAAATATTCAGAACTCGCATTTAATGCTTTTATTTTGTTATAGAAAATCCCAGAAACTTCCGTTGTGCTGCTTCATGCCTGCGCCCACAATCCCACTGGTGTAGATCCCACCATGGAGCAGTGGCGTGAGCTTTCCCAGGTGTTCAAGCAGCGCAAGCTGTATCCCTTCTTTGACATGGCTTATCAGGGCTTTGCCACCGGCAACGTTGATGGTGATGCTCAGGCAGTGCGCATCTTCGAGGCTGACGGTCATGACTTCTGTCTCTCACAAAGTTTTGCCAAGAATATGGGTCTCTATGGTGAGCGCGCCGGCGCCTATTCTGTGATCTGTGCCGATGAGCAGGAGGCGGCCCGTTGTCTCTCTCAGATCAAGATTCTCGTACGTGCCTTGTATTCGAATCCTCCAATTCATGGTGCCCGCATTGTGGCCGAGATTCTCAACACTGCCGAGCTGCACAGCCAATGGCTGAAGGATGTGAAGGGCATGGCCGACCGCATCATCAACGTGCGCACCCAGCTCAAAACTAACCTTGAGAAATTGGGATCGACGCGTAACTGGCAGCACATTGTCGATCAAATTGGCATGTTCTGCTTTACTGGACTGACGCCCGAGCAAGTCGATAGTCTGATCAAGAACCATAGCGTATACCTCACCAAGGACGGTCGCATCTCCATGGCAGGAGTAACCAGCAAAAATGTCGATTACCTGGCTGAGAGCATTCACAAGGTGACCAAGTAGAGAAGTATACAAATGGATGGATCTTTCTGCAGCTACTAATCGGCACCTGTCACGACGTACCTAGCAGAAATTCGAGACACGATATTGCATTTTCTATTATCTCTCACATTTTGTACATAAGATACTAAATTTGTCTTTAAGCATAAAGCATTTTTAAATTTATATACATATACATATTGCAATCTATTAATTTCAATTAACTTAATTATGCATTCTATTATAAAAACGCGTTTTTAAGCAAAATGAGAATTTTTGTATTTTACTGTCTAAATTTGCTAAATATTCCAGATGATTTGAACTTCTTCGGTTGGGATAGACGAATGTTTTTTTTAAGTTTCCTCAGAACAGGATTAAAACAATCTGTTACCTTTGGCAATCATTATTTTAGGTACAGAAAGAAAACTTTTACTTGAAACACAAAATTATGTTTCGTTTGTTTATTTCCTTTAAATACAATTTATTGTAAACAAAGATTAATTTACTGATTGCATAATAAATTAATCTTTATTTACGAAAGCAATACTCTAGTGTCAATACTTGGTATAAGTTTACATATATATTAAATGAATAGCTTGTTAGTATACAAACAAATATATACATTATTCAGATCTTAACAATAAATATTATTGGGTCTACTGCGAAAGCGCTTCCTCAGTATTCATACAAATGTGGTTTTTCAATAAATTTCAACATCTTTTGATTTTAATTTAAATACTATATATTGCACATTTGTGTGAATACAAATGTATATTTGCCTGCTTGCTTGATATTCAAATTTGAAACGGTTTCTTAAAAAATTCGGCATTTGGTTTCAATTTGTTTTACTAGTAGCATCTTCCATCTGTCCAATTTGATTATACACATTTATTTGGTATATATACAACTAGAATCACGGTTTGTTATAGCGATACCTTAGTTTATCGCTCGGTTCGCAGTATTCCTTGATAATAAGCTTACATAGGAATATATGGAATACTATGATTATTGCACACACTGAGACCCAAAAGAGAGCGGGCAATCCTCCCAATTGATGACCATGTTTGTGTAACGCAATCAGATGCTGCTCATGTGCAGGAGCTGTGGATTGAATACGATTAGCATTGAAATGTATCCGGGTATTATAATCTTAATACCTTCAACAACTTCTTTTACGTGTATCGCATGATGAATTTCCTCCATGTGTTGTTTATCCTCGGTTATATACAATATTGCAGTCAAGGGTTCAGTCAATTTGACAGGGAATTCTCGACGGCTTTGTCTATAAAATCAAGATGGTTATATCAAAAACAGATAATTGCAAGTATAAAAAAATAAATATTTACGTGAGCAGCACAGGCTCATCCAGACAGCCGCCATCGCAGGCATAATAGCTGCGATCAGATCGATCCAGAGCCACATTGATGACCGCCTTGTTGTCGTCCTTAACAATAATCGTAACATTTACGTGTGTCTTGTTGCCGTAGTTGAGGCGCCTAAAGTGAAAGTCGCGATGCAGGAATTTAGGATGCATATTGCACTCCAGGTGTTGATTGCTAAAACGAAAGCTACCGAAGCTCAATGTCATGGCCTGAATGACGCCCGAGGCGCCAGCACGTATTAGATTGTGACAGCCTTGTTTCTCCAACGTAAGCATCCAGGATGACACAAGCGAGTTGAGCTGATGGAGAGTGGACATGTCACGCCACAGATTCTCAGCCTGCAGAGTGTGATAGGAATCATAGCAGCCCTCTGCGTATGTCAACGCCTTGGCAATGTCCTCACGTATGCTAGGCGATCCTGAGCCCAACACAGCATTGACTTCCTCAAACTCAAAGCTGCGCACTTGAGAGAGCACTGCATACATGGTGGCATTTATGCGATCGCCATTCAAACTGTTCTCCGCCTTGGAGGTGCTTATCGTAAAGCCCGTTGCCCAGAGATCTGCCCACACATTAATGTGCTCCTGCCGGAACGTATTGATGCTGTTCAGAGAGCCAGTACCAGACGCCTTAGTACTGAGTTTTTGTAGAAGCTTCGTCATCGCCTGAATCGTATGCTGCTCGAGGTTGTCCAAGGTTGATTTCAATTGCGCCTCCGGCACCGGCTTGGAATACTCTACAATTAGTGGGTAAACTATGCGAACTGTCCCGCGTTTGCGCAGCTGCAGAGTCGTCTCCAGCTTTGGCTTCACAATGCTGATTGCAATTAGCTTGCCAGGATCATCCGACGAAGGCTGCACTGTGCCTGCTATCACTTCGAGTTCCGTGTAAGTAAACATGCCAATTTGCACTGGGTCGCTGTAATTGGATCGAAAATGTAGATGAGTGTGATTACGGAATGAATACACTCACCTAAGGGGAATGCTGCGCGTCGAGGACTTTGGCAAGCGATTGCGTGGCAATATCAACTCAATGTTGTCCATCAAATTACGCATGTTCGTTACTTGCAGCTCCTGCATGAGAAGATTAGGTTGCGTGCGATGGGCGTATAATGTGTAGGACACAAAGTAGCCAGCAAAGCATTGAAACCTATGCACCATCCCCGTCAGATACTCCACAACGGTGGCCTCCTTCTCAGCAGCACCTCCATTCTGTAGGACGGACACCACCGGCTGAAAGCGTATAGGAAGCTGCATGGCACGGCCATGTTTAATATTCAACGCTGCATCGTGGGACACCTCCAGGCCGAAGTAACCGTTGCCCACGTAGGGCGTGTAGTCCCGTTCATCGGGCAGCAGAGGAGCCACGTGACGTATGTTCGCGTCATACTCGTAGTTTTGCAATATATAAGGCGTTAGACGGTCATCCATGCACATGCTGTGCACATCTAGGGATTGCAAATATATGCTTTATATATGCTACATTAAGGTTATTGAGTTCATTACCTTTTCCTCATTTGGGCTTAGAAATAAATAACGAAAGATTGGCGGTAGCATATAAAATACTATGCACACACACAATAGAAGCACAAATAAACGCCGGTAGGACGTTAATGTGCCCTCCGCCAGGCGTTTTAGCCTGCGAAGTATATCCACAGTCTCGAACTTGTTTTTGGCTGATCGGAACAACATATTGTTTAGATTTTAAATCGGTTTACATTGGAAATAAATCAACTTTTCAAAATCTATTTTGCTTGGCCACAATTTGTGGCCAAACTCACAAATAGTTCTATAGGGGCTGCTAGTATTATATCGATATATCGCTATCGATGGTTGATAGCTGATACAGTTTCCAGCAAGAAACAGGTTTTTTTTTTCCTCTAAATAGCTGGCAGCATTGACTTTCAGAATTTATATTTTGTGTTGTTTATGTTTAATTTATTTTTATAATGAATAATAAATGGAACGCGGTTTCTGAAATTCTTTGGAGAAAGAAGAAGTGCATTTTACTTTTTTTATTAGTGTTTTTGCTTTTTATATTATTTATAAAATATTCAATTGAAACAGGAAAGTCTATCAATACAGTTTCGCCATCCAATTGTTTGTTTTGTAAAATTGCCAACGGCAGCAGGACACCGCACAAATTGGAATTTGAAAACGATGAATATGTCATATTTATGGACAAAAGACCAGTATCCACTCATCATTATCTGGCGATTCCCAAGACACACTACGACAGCTTAAATGTGCTTAATAAATCCCACGTAGGGCTAGGTAAGTTTCATGTCGTCCCATTTAAATATTTCTATACAATTGAGTCTTTGCTTTGATTTCAGTAAGTCGGATGCAGCATGGTATGATCCGGTTTCTTGAATCAAAAGGTGTTGATACATCGGATGCTATAATTGGTTTTCATATTCCGCCGTTTATATCACAAAAGCATCTTCATTTACATGGAATTTCACCCGTTTCTGAGATGAGCCTTTCGAATCGGATCAGTTTCCTGATGCCATCGTTTTGGGCCAAGGCGGTGAGTTCAAAATTTCTTTAATTTTGCAGGATAATATATAACATATTTCTATGCAGGCAAATGATGCGATTGATGAGTTACGACGCTCGGAACTTTAGTTGTGAGGATCGGTTTTAGTCTTATAATATAAGCAACACCGTCCAGTGGCACTATTTACTTAAAGTTGTCTCTTCGTTTTCGGATTAACATTTTGGTTTTTGATAACATGTTTTTCTCGCCCTTAAATTTTATTAATAAAATTGTTTAATATAATTTAAATTTATCCTTGCCATTGAGATTGGAGCAACTGTTGCCAACTTAGCTATTTTACTCCCAAACGTTGCCACCTGCCCCAAATGATGCCACCCTGTTAAATTTTTCGATCTGGCAATATGTAAATTTTGGGTCAAATGTCAAACTCTGTAACTTTAAAATTTCCACCTGGTTTTTTACAATTTCTTAATTTTGAAGCTAGAATTTTTTAAATTTTTGTTAGTATTTTCTGCATTTTAAATTTGTAAACTCTCTCTTGGGGTGCCGAACATCAACCCTTCATTCAAACGTTATCCTTAATATTATCAAATTTCGAATTATAAATTTTCATTAAATTATTAATATACTGCATATTGCAATTTTTTTTAAATATTTAGAAAGCTGACAACTCTATGAGAAGAAAGCTAACATATCGATAAGAGTTTTTGCATTTTCAATAGTGCAATCGATGATTTTGCAACACAACCAGCAAACGCTGAGTTTTGGTTTGTTTTAGTTACAATAATCGCGAAAACCTTTAAAGAAAACTACTAAATTACGTTGCAACCGAAGGGATTGGCGAGCTGTAAACGTAGTGCGTTTAGGACAACGCGCAGGATGTGGCCACAAACGCTGGAAATGTCCCGCGACGAGTGTCGAGGCATGCTGCGTCGACTTGGTAGGTGAAACGCTGCTGCTGCTGCCGCCGTTGCAATCCGGAGCAGACACTGCGAATCCTGCAGAGAAAACGGCAACTCTGTTCCAGTTCCAACACTAATTGATGTCCATTTGTTTTAATATCGTTTGCGCAGAGCTTGAATCGTATTCGCATATAATTAGCGTTTTTCGCGCCCAAGGCTCGCTTAGCGAACCAAAGGCAAAGCTGCTTGAAGAATTACGCCAACTGTTTCACATTACCCAGGAGCGTCACTGTGCCGAGGTGCGACGTGCTGCTAATGATGAGCAATTGTGCACAATTGCTGAAAAGTAAGTGATTGTGCTGTGCCGTGTACGTGTGTGTATTTGTAAATGTATTTTACATTTTTGCAGCGTCTGCGGTCCGAACACATGGCAGGAATGGTCACGTGAAGGTCGCCGGCCGTATCCGCTGCTGCCACGCATCAGTCCCCAAACGGCACTGAGCATTGTGGCCAACGATCTGGCGGCCAAAGCATATGCGGAAAATGCCAAACTTGCTGCACCGCTCGAAACTGGCGCCAATCTGAGTGACGCGCTGCGGGAACAGGCCAATTATCTGATGCTCAAGCATGGCATCGCCAAGGGCCAGGAACCACATGTCGTCATGGATGAGCCGGTGAGTGATGCTCTAGGATTATATAACTTGCCCTGACCTGGCTATATGTATATGCATATGTATGTACTGTTGTCGCTGCTGCGTACATGTGTGCGCGCATGTATGGCAAGAAAAGTACAGTCTGCGCCTGGATCGTTTGCTCTCTCATTGGGGCTCATTGGTAACAGAGCAGCCAGGTCACAGTAGCGGGGGGAACTTGTTCAATGATCCAAGGATCTGCTAAAATATAGACCAGTATATAGAAGTATGGCTGTATTGTGTGCCTATTTGAGAGTCAAAAATCCAATTGGAATGCATCCGCTTAGCAGTGAGGGGAATTACTATGCGACTAACTTGACTTAAAGGTTTAAACCAATTAAGTTTAAGATTTTTAGTGTTGATTTTATTTTATAGGCAATTTCTGTGCATATTCAGCTTTCATACGGTTTGCAATTTAAATTTGATTGAACTGAATGCTAATAAATATTTTGTTTTGTGTCCTACTATCGATATGGCGACTGTACACTATCGATAGTGTGCCCCACTTTGAACATCGATATACAAAAAACCTAGGTGGAGCATTTTTGTTCGCAAACCCGACAAAAGGTGGCGCACTTTAATGTAAACAAAATAAACACAAATGAATCTGAATTAAGTATTTGTTAATTAGAATTTATAATTCTTTTGTTGTTGCTTATAGTTTAAGGTGCCAGATTTGCCCAACGAAATTAAGAAAGCAACCCTAAAGCGGAAGGAGAACGAAGCCGGCGATGCCAAGCCCAACAAGAAACGGAATACACAGCATGATAAGCAACTGGGACATGGACAGGGACAGCAATCATCTGCACAGGATGAGGATGGCCAAGCGGCGCCGCTGGAGCACCGTCCCAATGCGCGCACTCTACAGCAGCGGTACTTTTACCAACAGCAGCAGAAGCACAAACAGAGATTGACCAGCAAAAAGGGAGCTGGAAATGCGCTGGCTAATCACAGTGGCGTGGCTGGTGCTGGGGTCAATACAAAGCCGGCCAAGAGCGGCCGGAGGCGAGCACAGAAACAACTCCAACAGCAGCTGCAGCAAAAACAACAGCAGCTACAACAACAGCAACATAAAGTATTATTGTCGGAACCGACGGCGCATCCAAATTCCAGTCACTTGGTGCAACCTCACGTGGAATATATACTCGACGAGGCGCTCAAATCGGTGGCAGCGACCAAATTAAAGACGCTGCCCGCAGCACGAGCTGTTTATGCCACGCCGGAGCTGCAATCTTCTACAGCTTCACCATGTTCAATTGTCAACACGCCTGTTGTGCTGAAGGAGAAGATGTCACCAACAGCGCAGCCACAACAACAACAACAGCTCAGCACACCGGTTAAGAAGTACATTGTTGAGGAACGACAACCGACAGTTGCAACTGCAACAGCAACATCAGCTGCTGTAGCTGGAGCGGCAACATCAACGGCAACAGCAACTCCTGCTAATGTTTCCACAGCCAATTTGCCGCTGGCACCACAAATCATAAGCGTGCAACAGATTGCAGCGCCACCGAAGGTGCGCACAACAAGTAGCTCCATATTACCGCCGGGCACTAAGCTGACGCCCAAGAAGATCAATCTGGTAGACAAACAGCAGCTGCCTTCAGTGGCAAGCACTGCGCTGCGTCTGCTGTCCTACGATCAGCAGCCAACGCAGCTTAGTTCCGTGAGCAATCTCAGCAGCAAGGCGCCGGCAACGGCAGCTGTCCAGAAATACATTGTGGAGGAGCGGGTGCCCAGCCAGAGTCCGAATATAGCAACGACGCCACTGAGCAGCGCCTCAGCTGTAAATATTATTAAGAATATACCAGTGAGCAGCTTGAACAACACGCTGATTACGCCGCTCAGCAATTCCGTGACGCCAGTTGTGCCCGTATTCCGCAAGGCAACAACGACCACAACGGCAGCAGGAGCAGCAGCAGGAGCGGTAGGAGGAGCAGGAGTAAACGCTAGTGCTTCACCCTCGACGCCACAAATCGTGGGCAACATTAAGCTGACCAGTGCCAGCGGCATTAAGCATGTGCCCAGCAGCGCATTGCGTAATATTAAGATCTGTTCGCCCAATGGAAAGGTGTTCCTTCAGCCCGCCAAGCTGCACGCCGGCAGCATCATTCACAAGCTCAACACCGCGAATGTGGTCGGCTCCAGTGGAAGCACAGCCATCTCTGCCCTGTCGCCCAGTGGCGTTGGGACGCCGACTTCGCCACAGCCAACGCAGCAGAGGATTACGATACAAAAGATGCAATTGCTGACGCCCACACAGGTAATCTCGAGTGCGGCGAGCGGGACAAGCAGCGTCAGCGTGGTGTCCAGCATTGCAGGAAGTGGGGCCAAGGTCAAATCTACCACATTGACCTTGGGACCAGCGGGTGTGGGCAAGAATAACTTGGTCTTCCTGCCCACGAGTGGAATGCGTGCGGTTACATTGGCCTCCAGCAAACCCAAGTCCGGCACAGAACTGCTGACGGCAAAGCCCAATGTGCTGGTCATTGGTCCATCTTCGTCAGCTAATGCGGCCAGTAATTCACCAACAGTGGTCGCCACCACGTCCATTATGAGCAAGGCCAAGCCAAATCAGCTTATTACGGAGGATACGCCTATTGATATCATTAATATGCCCATCATAGTGGCCGATAATGGAGCAAGCGAGACGAAGACGACAGCCAAGACAGCGCCGATGGTGGTGCTCAATGCCACCGACTGGGAAATGGAATTGGATCAGGCTTCCAAGGCAGCTGCTGCTCCGGCCACAAATGCAGCCACAACCACAACAACAACCGTAACCACAACACTCACGAATGCTGCGAGCTGCAAGAAATTGCTGGAGGAAGTAATTGTGGAAGATGTGAGGGAGGAGGAAGTGGAGGCAACCAATACACAGCTCAACAATCGGAGTGAGTAGTCAATTGTTTAGCGTACCTCTACTAGTCTTTAATCCTTGACCATGTTGCCTATTACAGTAATTGAACTGCAGGAGGAAGACGGCAGCGCAATTGAGTATGTGGATATGGAACTAGAGCAGCCATTAGAAATCGAGAGTACCAGCAACATCTCGCCGGAGACGATGACCAACAGCAGCAGCATCACCACAACTATCATCAGCAGCAGCAGCAGCAGCAGCTCCACACCACACAAGGTCACGTCTACGTTGGAGCAGAAGAAAGCGGAGCAGAAGAAACTGGAACAGGCAACAAAAGTAGAAGTTGTCACGGCGGCATCCACAACCACAACAAGACTCACAGCGACAACAACAACGTTGCCATAGGCGTTGTTTTCATTTTAATCATGTTAATTAGCCACGAGTTTGAATTTGTCATTATGATTCGATCCGAGAGAGAACGCACAAACACCAGCATATGCGACAAACAGCCCGGTTTAATTTTAGCATTAGTTATTAGCTTAGTTTCGAGTTCTTTAAGCAAAGTGCAACATTATCATTATATTTATATGTATATTCAAATATCTACCCCGTGAGAATCAAGTTCATCTAGTTCTAATTCATAAAATGCAGACCTTGTTTCTATTTTTATTTTTTGGCGCCAACAAAAAAATTCAATATGATTTCTCCAAGCTGCCACCATCGAAATACCTTAATATTTGTATACATTGTAAATAGCATTTCTCTTTTATTTAGTTAAGCATTTTAAGTTAATAACGATTGCAGAAAACAAAGAGGAGAACAGAACAGCAAGCAAATCATAAGGAATAAGAATAAAATGTTTTCAATGAGATTATAGTATTTAGTTATCCGCTCCATAAAACGTGGCCGCTATTAAAAACAAAAACAAACAATTAAAAAAAGTTGTAAATATCTAAGTAAAAAACACATTGAAGATTAATTTAACAAAAAAAAAAACACAAAAGCTAACAATCGTATAATTCTTGTATATGTACCATGTAAAGAGTAGTTGGAAATAAATTGCAAAGGACAAAAAGTTGAATATAAAGGTATATCCACTTACTATATATAGTACATATATAATGACTACTACTATTGGGTAGTTTTAGTTAAGAATTTTATGCGTCGATTTTGTAAAAGCCAAATCACATTAATCGAATTGTTGCAATTTTTTTAGACAACACGATAAAAAAAGAATTTTGCAAAGTCGAAGCAAAAACCACCCAGAGTAAACAAAATGGAATAATACAAATATTGTTAAACAATGTGTGCAGCTGTATAATTTTTATCATAGAAGTTTTAAATGAAATAAATCTAAATTTAAATGTAAATAACAACAGCAAGTCCAAAATTTTTTAAAACCGCAACTTTTAATAATACAAAATAAAATTTTCTTGTCGATTCTCTGTAACTTTCAGAAAGATAGTGCAGATGCCCATCTGTCAGTTAAGTCAGGTTAATATCTTTTAATAGATTTGTCTTTTATTAAGTTTTACAGCTCCTTCTGTAGCTCTTCACCCAAGAAAGAGAAGAGATGCTCTCACAAATCCGTTGCAAATAATTAATCCATGTTGTATACATATATATTTGTAGATATATCCATAAAATCACGCCACTTAATGATGTATTAACGTATCAAGGTACAGAATTCCGAGCTAAGATGAATTTCAAAAAAGTTGATCGTGTTTAGTTGAAAATTCAGTACATTTACAGAGTAACCAATAGGTTTAATAAGAGTATGAATTATATAAACTAATATTTATGTTGTATTTTTCATTTGTTTTAATTGCGACCCAAGGCGGTGCCATGACCCCACGGTGAGTTGGCAGCTTGACGTGGAGGCGGCGCTCTGCTCTCGGGCGGCACACCAAATCCGCTAATGCCACCGGATATATCGGGAGCAAAGCGTTTCCTGCAACAAAAGTAACAAATTATTAACAAATCTAATTCAAACACGGTTGCTACTTACAGAAACTGAGGTGTCTCTAGGAAGGCATTGCCGCCCAGCTCTTGTGGATATTGGAATTTCAAGAAGTAGTAAACATGTCCATTGAAAATGCCCACCAGGGAAGCCAGGGAGCCATGGAAAATGAGCTCAATGCCCGCGAGGACCCAAGGTAGATACATAGCCTTAAAGCGACTGCCAAACCAGAAATTAACAATCACCTCTTTGTTTAGCTGGCACCATATGTAGGTTATGGCAACGACCAGCATGTCCATTAGGAAATAAACATTGAATACCATGCCTCCCAGATTCGCCAGGACAGCTGTGATTATCAGCAGATACATGTAATCAGATGGACTTCTCGCATACTGATCCTTCTCCAATCGGGCGCTGTACTGTGTGATGAAATAGCAGTTGATCAGGAAGTGAAAGCCGGTCGCTCCGCTTAGCGGGAACACAAACAACGATGTGATACAGCGCCAAAGTTGCAGCCGGGTGAGCACAAGTTCCCGTGACAAATACATGTATTCCATGGGCAAAAGTCCGAACCGGCAGAGCAGGCTGAGTCCCACGGTTGCCGTTAGCCAGTAGCGGGTGAAGCGGGGCAGCGAGTTGTACCATGTCCCGGCGTCCATAATTTTTAGTAATTAAATATAATGATATTGTAAAATTTATCCTACTCTCCGGACTGTTGATTTACGTGTCTTTATCAAGCAGTGTTGCCAACTTAGCTATTTTATGCACTGTTGCCAACTTAGCTAATTTATAGCTAGACCTGGTTATTTTCAGAAATATTTTGCTAGATAAATTTCAAAATTGCTATTAGCTGGAAATCTGGCAATTATAAATATATATTCAGCTACGTTTTGCTATTAATATTTTTGGTAAAACTGTGCAAAAGTGAAAACAATCTCTAATTAAGATGATTTCTAGATGGTTCCCCCTAAAATCTTGCCAGCACTGGTTTGAAAGACTGCCACCAAGTGCAATGGTTGCTACCCTACAAAATTTTCCGATCTGGCAACTTGTTCTAATTTAATCAAATTGAATATTTGGTTGCACCCAAGAAAGTTCACCTAATTTGAAATTTTTTTTAATACTGAAGATAGAATTTTTAAAATTTGTGCACACTTTTTGGTAAAATTTTTTTCGATCATTTAATATTTTTTTCAGAATTAAATATTTAACTTCTCTCCTCTTGGGATGAAAAGCTTCAAACTTTCATTTAAATTTTTACCTTTATTTTATGTAATTTTGAATTTTAATTTTTCATGAAATTATTAATTTATTGCAAAGTTATTGCATTTTGAAATTTGTATTACACAAAATGTTACTGGCTAGAAACAGCTATTTAATTCTTTGAAAAGTTGGCAGCAGTGGTGTGTTTTCGTCGATGTGGCAGCCTGTGACAGTGCTGTAAAAGGTGTTTCAATGCGCAACGATTATTTAATTTTTGAGCGGGCTAATAATTAAATGATGTTTGAAATTAAAAAATACTTCCAGTTAGAATAATTTAAATTTGAATGCTGATTATTGAAGAAGTTATTGTTAATTATATTTATACAGATATGTCGCTCAGAGGTTGCTATAAAATTCATACAAATGCTGCACAGTTGTAAAAATACCTTACGAAGAAACACTTGATATTGTTAATTTTCCAAAATGTTACACACATAAGTGGGAGAGTACGGGATTTATTGAATTGAAGGAGCGGTGCTTAAGAAAATGGCTAAAATAAAATAATTGGCAAGTCCATAATTTGTCTTATATAAAGCAAATATATGAACAAAATTAAATTGGCTGCCTATAAAAGTAATTTGAATCAGTGAAGAATTAGAATTTAAAAAACAATTTAAAGTTGAAAGTAAAAGTCAAAGTAGTGACTGAGTTTGATTTTAAAGTCTTTAAAGCGCCTGTTAAGAATCGAATGATATGAGATGAATATTTTGCAGTTAGCACACTTCTTATATGGGTGAATTTCATTGCCTGTTGAACTCTATGTTTCTTTTTGGCTTTGTACGCATGTGGCGGAGCGAGAGAGCAAAACAAACACACAGTAAAAGAAGAAAAAAAATCGAGCTAATCAAGTGGTTTCGGACCGGTTCAATGTGCGCTGGCTTCTCTGCGGATAGGACGAGAACGTAAAGTGCATGTGTGCTGGTGTTATAAATGTGTGTATGAGTGTAAGGTTGTGTGCGTGAGCGAAGACACACCCACCGATTAAATACAAAATGGGTGCTACCTACGGCACTCTCACACTTGGAGTGAAAGCGACAACGACAGAGAGAGCGAGAGACGCATGCGCTGCCCCTCTCCCTGCAGCAGCAACACGCCCACATTGCCAATGCTCATCATGAAGTTGTCTTTGCTGTTTTAGTAGCTGTTGACAAAGAGCATAGAGAGCAGCGAGGTTCTATTTACTTACGCGTTGAGCTTTTACTGCTCCTTCCACTCACCTGCTGAGCTGTCATTTTGTTGTTGTTGGCGTTGCCGTTTTTGCTCGTTCATTTCGTTGTAATGTAAGCGTATGCATATAATTTCGAATGTATGTATGTATGTAAGTATAAGCCTTACACAGGTGCGTTTGCATTGTGTCTTTTTAGTTAATATGTACACACGTACATACATATGTATTTGGTATATAAACATTTTAATATGTCTTTTAACTTGACTTTGTTCATTTGTTTTTAATCCTTGAAATAAAAAATAAAAATGGCATTTATATTTTTGGTTGTCGGCTTAATTTCTAGAATCTAGATCTTAAATCAAGATTCCATTGTCTTGAGTTCCCCAAACCGAACCTCTAAAATTATATTTTAACTTCGCAACATTAACAACAATTTCAATATCTTCATACTATATTATATTCTACTATCTATAATTATATTTCAGGTTTTAAAACAGTGGGTGAATAATATATGACAAGTATATATGAAAATTAAGTAAGATTCCTTAAAAGGCAAAGATAGTTTTAGATTTATAATCTTATACGTTTAACAAGTCAAGAAAAAACAAGATGAAACAAAACTATTATAAAATTTATGTATAAGGTTTAAAAATATTTTCCTATGATAACATTCGCGAACAGATTCGAGTTCCTGCTCTATTTTTAGAATCAAAGAAAATAAACTTTTGTATAATTTGAAGTTTTGAAGCCTCGGCTTAAATTGCTACCATTTTAAATAGTCGAGTATGAACTTGTGGAATATAAGTTTGTATTTCAAAATCGCATGGGAACTTTGAATTTCTGACATTGCCATGCATCCTAATTACAGTAATTATTTGATTAAAAAATCTCCCAGGGTGCACAGCAATTTTGCCCTATACACAGAATCTCCTTTACACATACATACATACACACACGCAGGAACTCCAGTGAGTGCACAGTTCATATTTCGCATAGTTGGCATGGAATCTGGATTCGTTTTTCGCATATAAACATACCTTTGATTGTATATACAGTGTGTCAAGAAAGGGTTTTAACAAAACAAATACTTACAGCTTTTTTTTTTTAATAGTTAACTTCAATGGAAATTTCTATTCGATTTTTAACTTGAACTAACTATATATATACATGAATAATAAAATACGAAATTAAATCAAAATCCGTAAAAAAATATACTGGCGTTTTTCGGCTTATATCTATTATTTAACCACATTTAATAACATTTAAATTTTCGCGTTGAGTTTGGGATAGATATTTTAAATTTTCGATATTTTGCTTTATCGGACTTAAAATTGTTAAACCAAATTAAACTTAATCCACAAAATTAAAAATATTAGATTAAAATAGGTTAAAGATATTCACCGAATGTGAAAGCCAAAACATTCATAACATGGATTTTTGGTCAAAAAACTTTCCTGACTAACTATATATACTGTACTGTATGTATGTGTATGTGTATGCATGCACATAACTCAAATGCCTGAAGCGCAACAAACATAAAGCATTTTCTCCCCATAATGGCGCAACTGAAGAGGTCGGTGAAAGTAACAGAGAAAAAAGAGAGAGAGAGAGAGATGGGGAGAGAAAGAAGTTATTGGTAAGAGGGGCACCCAAAACTCACTTGTGTAAATGAGAACGCAAAAAAAGAGGCAAATCATAAGAGGAGCGTGCGCCGCCAAATTGCAGTGCAAATATGTATTCGCCCAGGGGTGTGGGGAGACGTAGGGGTATCAGCTTAGAAAAAGGACAGTCCGCAGATACAGCAGCTGCCTGCTGTACACACACACACACACACACACACACTAGTATATACACACAGACACAAATAGAAGAGACAGAAACAGCCCTCGCAAAACTGTTAGGAAGGGTCGTCGCTGTCCTATTGGTGCAAGCGAGAGGGGGAGAGAGAGAGAGAGAGAGAGCCAGAGAGAGGGAGGGATAGAGAACGCAAACGAGAGTAAAGCGTTATGATGTTGATAAATGATAATGACGTTACTTGCGCCCGCTTCTCTCGCATATGTTTCATTTCATGCCATAACGGTAGTTGGCCGTCGCGTCAGAGCGAGAGAGCATGAGCGCGCATTTTATTCATTTTGATTTTGATTTGGACTGGCGTTTGACGTTGACGTTCACGATGAACCCGACGGCAAATTGAATGCAACAAGAACAAAAACAAGAGCAAGAGCCGTATGCGTGGGTGAGAAAGAGCCGAGAACGTAACGGTACTGTGCATTATTGACATTGCTATTACCGTTAAAAGCAGTTGCCATGCCTGTTGATACAAATATATAGTATATACATATGTACATATACCTTAAGAACATCAACCAAGTCTTGGCCTCCGACTACTTATTTTTGTTTTGCCTTAACTTACTTTGGCTCATAAATCAAATATTTACATTCCGAAATTGACGTCTAGAACGCGCGGTCGCAATTCTCAACGTTTCTCCTGGGGATTCTTCGGTGTAAATTAAACGAACAGCTTTTACCTTGACTCCCTCAAACCAACTGTGTGTGTATGTGTGTGTTCATATTGTATACTTAAGTGCAATTTCTAAAGATTCAACCAAGAAAAATCCAAAAATGAGAATAACCTGCAGCAATTGCGGGCTTCATTAGTCTTGGATTAATTTAAATGGCAACCCACAAAATGCTTTGAAGTTCTATCAACATTCAATTTAAATATTAACTTAAGCTAACGGTAAAGACATCAAAAACGGATTAAATTACTTAACTGCAATTAAACGGAGCAAATATCACAAGAATATTTGAATATTTATCTGGAGGTGAGTAAAATTTTTATATTTTCGGTTTGATTTGTGTCCAATTATAAAATAAGATAAGAAACATTTTTAAAAATATTATTATTTAGTAAAATAAACTAACCTCCCGGAACCACAAAATTTTAGAACAAAACAATGTCAGGAGGGTCTACATTTAGTGAAATATATGAAATTTGTATTCAAAACTTTTTTTTTTTTTTTTCGAAGTTAAGCGTTATTTGATTTTTTACTCATCAGAAAAGTTTGGTGCTCACTATATCACAATTTAAGACTTTCACTATAGTTATTGACCTATTTTTCAAATTTTGTAATTAATATTTAAAAAGTCTTTTTCAAATGAATTTTTGTTCCGTTTGGTGAATCATTCTTATTTAGAATTCCTAATAAACTTATTTAGATATTTTTTCATACGAATTTCAGCACTGAATTCATAGTTGCAATAACAAAATATTGAAGTTGACTGCTAGATGAATTACTTGTGACTTTCCTCAGTGGCCATTTTGGGATGTCAACACCACTTAAGGAGCTGCCTGAGGAATCACACGCGATGTTTGCCAGTGATTTTGAATGTATGTGTGTGTGTGTGTGTGTGTGTGTGTGTGTGTGTGAATTGAAATGGAAAGTGTCTACTAAGCTCCCAGCTGGGTTCGACAATCTGTCAAAGTTCAACCGTGTGGCAGTTGTCGTCCATCAATTGTTAATGCTACAGCTTGGAGGATGAGCACAAGTTGGTCGCCAAGCGCTACTCAGCATGGTAGCCACAACTTGGAGTCGTTTCTTCATCTTCTATTTAACAGTCGTTTTTCGCGCGCTTTTCAATTTTTAATTGGGATCTTTGCTGCTGAGTTGTTGTTTGTGCAACGCCTTCACAGGACTTACTCACAAGCTCTCGTCCTCGTCCTCGCCCTCGCAGTTGCCAGTTGACTTGTCTGGCTGTCTGACAGTCTGGCTGTCTGACAGTCTGGCAGTCTCTCAGTCTGACTGTGTTGACTTGCCCGGTTCGCCTGAGTGCGCACACATTGCAAATGCCCGTGGGGTAAAATGTCTTACGGTTAGTCGCCGTCGCCGTCATCGCCACGTGGTTGTAAAATGCGCTTTTGAATAAATACAATATGCAATGAAAGTGGAAAATGCTTTTTATTCGACACGACTCACAGTGGGCCATTTGAGTGGTTCAGCACAACGAAACTAATAACTAAAAATTAATCAAAAGTCTTTCAAGATTTTACTTTTTGTGGAATAATAACTAAATAAGTATGCTAGATAAATATACATACTCGTATTTTTTTAAAATCATATTCAGAGGTGCTCTTCAAATCTCTAACAGCACTTAAGCAACCCAAAAGCAATTGTTAGGGTTCCTAAAAACAAGCAAGCATTGCTTTCAAATGTCTAAAAAAATGTTGAGAGATTTGACAAAAATAAATTAATTTTTAAATTGAATAAAAATATGCATAAAATACATTTTTTAAAAATGTTGTTGAAACTAGAAGTAACCCGATTTTCTTAACTTCAAAAATATGTTCGAAAAAACTAAATCTCTGACATTTAAGGAACACCGATATTTTGGAACGGTTGTTTTTAAAAGCAATTCTCTTCAAAAACTCTAGAGATTAATTTTGTTTAGTTCTTAAGTTACTATTTTTAACAATTATTTTCCAATGTTTAATATACATATTAAATTATGAAAAAAAAACAACTTCAATGTTTATACAATATTTAAGTTTTACTCCACAAAAGAAAGGGACTAAAGTAAATTCTTCAACTTTACACATTAATTTTTTAATCTTTAGGATAAATAAATTTCTTTTAAAAATATAGTTAAATGTTGAATAACTTATTCAGTATGCTTATTGATCATCATTATATTTATTTATTTTTTTAAAATAAATTTGGACGGATTCTAAATTTGAATAAACCGCTGTTAGCTCAGGTGTTTGGCCCACTGTGCGACTGCGGTTCGCACTCTGCTTTCCTCGGGCAGTGTGTTCCTTTGGGGTTCAACGTATTTACCGATTTTTCGTGGTTTTTTGATTTCCTGACACGGGTACGACGGCAATCATTGTGACATTTTAATTGTTTATTTGCGCAGTTTGCGAAGATTGCGCATGCGGCCACTCTCCTCAACTGCGTTTCGTTGCGTTCCGTTCCGTTTCCGAATCCTGGCACAAATCCCACAACTCCCCATCCTCCAGAACACTCTGTATGCTCAAGTGCTTGCCAGTTGCTGGCCGGGTTGGCTGAGGTAATTGTTTTGAAGTTTCATATTTTGACAAAAGATTTGCGGGTGAGCCTTGTTTGGCTTGGATTCGTTTTGGTCTCGTTTCTGTTCAGTTCTTATCCCGAATGCAAAGGACTCTCTGCTGGCATTGCAGTTGTTTGCATGTTTGGTTAATGTAAATATTTGCTTTCATTGTCATTTGAAGTGAGCTGTAGTGTAGTTCATTATTCACGTTTTTTTTTCTGTACATGTGACATTCAGCATTGCATAAAAAAACACTTAAAATACGAATTGACTTTAAGTAAATATTAATTTATTTTCTTACGACAGTTCCTTACAGTCTAGCGGCAAAATTATTGACCACTTTTGAATGTATCATCCATTTCTGGGAATTCAAGACAAAAGACGAGGACAATTTATGCACATGGTTATTTAATTATCATTGAAATTATGATTATGGATTCTACCTTTATATTAAATGATGGCGATGGAAAATATTGTACAGTGCAAGCAAAATAAAATACACATCTTGAATTTTTATATTTCTTATTTTATGAGTTTTAAAGAAAGTTGATAAAAAAGAAATGAAATATTTAAAATGTAACTATTTTCTCAAAAAACAAATATGTGAATTTTTTGTTCAGTCATAATATTTTTTTGTTAATCTGTACATACAATATTTGAGATCTGTAGATCATATACAAATATTCGTAATATGCATTGGATAGTATGGACTCTCTTTGATACGCGAATCCCCAAAGGTTACTTACCCAAATTATCATGGTAATACGATGTAAATGTGTTAAGTTTTCTATTAAGGGCTTGTCTTTCAGAAGGGCTTTTAATCCGTAATAAATTCAAAATGAAAATACGTCAATATGATTGTGCAGCTTAAAGTATAATATGGTATAATTATAACAGCTTATCAAAGGTATCTCTCTTGTGATATGCCACCATATCGATATTTAATAAACAGTTTTAGAAAAAATGTAATCTGTTGAGCACCACTTGAGTTGTCCCGTCTCTAGCGTCAGCTGAGCGAATTGAAAAAATAACAAATTGAAATTGTAATAATTTAGATACATGTCGAGTAAGAACCACCACCAAGTATGAGTAACGAGTGGAACCAGCAGCTAAATTCGTAACACCAACCATTTATCCACACCCATTCAGTGTTATGGGCACCCTCATCTGAAAGATGAACCCAATCAAATATTTATGCCTAATAAGAGACGGCAGCAGCTAAAAAAAGCCTGCACATATGGAACTTTATTAGATACAAATTCTTTAGATTTGCCTACTCGCTCTCCGCCCTTCTCTCTCAATCATTATTCAGAGCCCTCCCGTTGTTGCTCTTGTAATAATGTAAAAAATGCGAGACGTCAACCATTTTAGTGAAGTTGCTCTGTTTTTTTTTATGATTTTGGGTGCGGCAAAGGGGTTGTAAGGTTAAGTCTGGTACGGCAACGGGATGATGTATCTGAGGACCCTAGACGATTTGTTGCAATTTCCATAGCTCGCCGTATGTAGCCATTTTTTGGAAGCCAAACTGCGCCCTGCTGGTGATCCCGTGGATGATGATGCTAGAGACTACCCTTAAATCTTTTGCGCTGGCCATTCAAGTGCGCAAGAGATTTCAAACTGTTTTTGAGCAACTTTTTGCTGTCGGGGTTTGTTCGTTTGAAAAACCAGCAATTAAGTATGCGCTGCATTCTCATTCCATCATTCCATCATTCCCTGATTCCCCCATTCCCTCTTTCCAACTCACTCCCCTGTTACTGCTGTTGTCGATCCGTGTAACTTTTGTTTATTATGCGTAATTGCAGTAACATTTGTGTGTGCGCCTTTTGTGCGCTTCTTTTGCAGCTGCTGCCATTTCCACGGCTTCTGCTCTTTTCTGCCTTTTTTTAAGCACATTCCACATGGCGTATGCTTGATATACGTAAATAAACTATCAGAGGGTATATGCAATTTATCATTCGCAGATGGTAAACCTTTCTAAAAAAGAGCTAGAAGCAAAAGATCAGCTATCTTTGGGGTGCCGAAGTCACGTATTCGAGTATTGATTCTCGTTTTTTTTTGTTAACCTGTGGCGAAAATTGTTGGTTATGGAATTCAGAGTGCATAGAAGAATGAATAAAAAAGGTTGGTAACAAAGGGGTTAATAGAGTTCATTGACAAAACTTTGCTTTCCATTTGTAAGTTATGTAAAGTGGAGATTCTCTATAGCATAGAGCTCTGCTGGAGAAGAAGATCATTTGATTCGTTTGTGAAAATTTAAATTATACTGATATTTATCATTGAAATGATAGACTAAACATTGAAAAGCTTAGTCTTTCCTTTGTTCTTTTTATAAACAGGGTCGAAAAATGGAATAAGAAAAAAGAATAAAGAAACATCTCTTTGAGTATGAGTTTTTTAATTCAAAAACACCAATTACTAAAGTTTTTCAACAATGTCTGATGTTTCTTACCATTGCGGTAGATTTATTTTAAAAAGCTTGTTAATCATTTATCATTAAATTTGTAATAAGATCTTTGAAAATAAGTTTCAAGCTAATTAAACTTATATTAAACTATTGCTCATACAAACTTAAATTTCGCTCCTAGGGAAAATATGTATTTCATCCTGAAAAAATTGACTGAGGATGTGATTATTTTGAAATAGATTTAAATATATTTAATAATTTGCATAGACATTTTATCGCAAATTAGATCGAATATTATCGAGTATTATCGAGTGAAATAGAAATACGAGTTATTTGACAGTCTTTCCTAAAAATTTCCTTAAAGGATATTAATTTTGTGGAAAATTCATTTTCAATGGTTGTGCATTTGATTGTCAATCAGTGAGACAGTCAGTTCATGTTATCTAGAGTTAGTTATAGCTATGATATAATTGTAATATGAGACTACTTTATTTTTGCCTAGAATTTCTATTATTGATTCAGCTTGCAGACCATTTTAAAAGAGATAACCAACATGCACAGTCTGAAGTCGTAGGAAAACTCGTTGAAATGTAAATTACAATATTTTTTTAGAAGTGGGCGGCGAAGGGGGCAGGTCCCGTCTGTCGGCAAATTACGGTAAAGTTAATGGGAATTTATTTTGAAGCGCAACAACAATAACAATTGCGAGAAGAGGAAAACAGCAAAACATGCTGCAAATTGCGGGTTAAAGGCAAAAGACTTTGAGCCAAGTTGCACATTTGAAGGCACCAGCAACAAAATGGCGTCGCTTCGCTTTGATTTGTGTGGCAAGTTGCGTTTTGTTGCAATTCGCGTGCCGCGCTGATCATTTGACAAGCGACAACAAATTGCTACCTTTAGTTTATCGGCAAGTATCTGCAGACAGACAAACTCGCAGATACTTAGATACGAGTATACTAGAGAGAAGGCGAGACCGAGACAGAGAGAGAGAGAGAGAGAGAGAGAGAGAGAGAGAGAGAGAGAGAACAACCCCTGGTTGGCATGTTGTAAGTAGAGCGCATCTTTTGTCAATATTTGCGCGGGGCATGTAAACAATTTAATAGGCTGTTAGTTGCTGTGTACTTAACAGATATGGATAAAACCGCCATCCCAGCCACTTGACAGCTGTTGCAATTTACGCTTGATCTAAGCCAGAAATATGTTTGAGCCTCAGGGGTTGAGATTTTGTATCTTGTAGATGCTTAATTTATGCTGTTTGCGGCAAGCAAATAGTTTATTTAGCGTTTTGAAAGTGTTTTCTCATTTTATAAATATAAAAATTTCAAAAGATTGTTTGATTCAGGTGTTTGTACAATTTAATGAGCTTTGCAATATATTGGTTTGAGTTGGTATATTTATTGTTTAATTGAAGTACTTTAATTCAGGCAAAAGAGTTCTTTCGAAAATGTATTCAAAAAATTGTAAAACTACAACCCTTGCGGGGATCGAACCCGCGACCTTTGGATTAGAAGTCCAACGCGCTATCCACTGCGCCAAAGGGTCACATAATCTAACGGCGTCTTATCACCAAACAACTTGTTACCATAATAGATTATAAATATATGTTATAGTAGGTATAATTCTTAATCGATCCACAGCGTTTTATGGGAAACTCCCAGCTCGTATAAGAGTCTAAGCTCAATATTTGTTTTGTAAACAAAACATTCAGTTTCGACCTGAGAAACAGCTATTTCAATATGCGTATAGAGGCAGGTCTCTATTTATAGAACGCAACACGACGGCAGCTAGAAGATAGAAATGTATCTGAGTAGCAAAAATGTATCTGCAATAAATATCTGTAAGTACCTAATGCAAAAGATACTGAAAGTTAAATATGTAAGTGCAGTACCTAAATATAAGTATCTTTTGAGGCACTCTTCAATGCTGAAATGTATCCTTAAAGTAGAGGTTTTAATATTTTATGCTGTGCAGTTCATTGCAGTACTTACCAGAAGATAGTGAGACTTATGGAATTAATAGATGCGAATAACAAGAAATATAATTTTATCTGCAAGTAAAAAATAAATTGAATACTTTAAACTTAAATATGTGTTATATGTGTCAATCTAAGCAATTCACTCAATCTGAACAATTCATAAGATAGAAAAATATTAGATTAAAATGGAAAAGATAAGTGTATCTGTACGATAAATATGCAATTATATCTTGCATAGAAGAGAATAGAATAAAATAATAGAAAAATGAATTTATATGCATAACATAATTGTGAGTATCTCGTGCTAAAAATGGTTATAGATACAAATGTATCTGGAAAGCAAATCTATAGTTTTGAAATAAGTTAAAAAAGTATCTCCAGGATATTTTCTGCTGTACACTTCGCTGTAGCAAAGCGAGATCTGTTGACGGAGATTTCACTTAAGGGTTTCAACTTGTACCCTTAGGCTTACCACCTCAGAGGGGGGAAGGGACTTTCAAGTGCCAGTTTCTCATTTACATTTTGCCGTTCTGTTGCGTTTATCGTCACTGCGATCTTCATGCGCTTTTAGCTAATACGATGAAGTTGTGCAGGGTAGGAGCAGGAATGGGGACAGAGGAGGAGGGACACAGGGACAGCGTCAGGGTTGCTCACTCACAAATTTCGGCCAAGGCGCATTCACGTGACTCTCGGCAATTACTCAACGCTTGTTGTTGTGCTGTGTGTGTTGTGTGTATTGTGTTGTGGCTGTTGCTGTTGCTACTTTGAGTTTGTTAACAAATTAATCAAATCGAACACCACACACTCTTCCTCTCTCTCTCTCTCTCTCCCTCTCTCTGTCTCTTTCTCGGGTAGCTAATAGAGTAATCGTTGAAATGTCGAAAAGTGGAAAAGCCCCTGAAGTTCTTATCTCTGTTTATCTCTCTGTCCCCTTTTAGGAAGTTTTCTCACTTTTTTGCTGCGTGATTTATCTGCTTTTTCCGACGTTTTTATATCAGAGTCGACCCCCCTCCCCCCCCATTGTCACTCCTCCACTGTCAGCCGTCGGTGTCCGGGTAGATTATGCAAACATTTTTACGCTTTTTTTTCTGTCTTTTCGTATACGCAAATCGCACACTTGAAACGGATATTAAATTTTATTGCTCATGTTGCCATGACTTTGACTTGGGTTGTGCCATTGTTGTGTTCATTGAGCACTCGAGTAGTCGCTTGGTCAATTAGCCAGGACTATTAGGAATGCCAGGAATGTGCAGGAAGCACCTTCTCCCTCCTCATAATAATCAATTGTCGAGTTGGTAATGAAAAGCGCTGAGCAATGTTCTGTAAAACAGATCTGTATACATCGCCAAATCAAATAGAAGTAAGTAAATGTCGTTTGGAGTACAAAATGTATGTTTGTAAATATATAAATATTCTTTCAAATTAGTTTAATATTCGGTGTTTTGTAAATAAAATGCAAAAAATAAATAAATGGAATATGAAATGTAATTTTGTAAATATTTTTATATACCTACAAATTTGTTTAATCTTTAGTATTTAATAAATAAAATGAATTTGTATGTAAAAATATTTATTTAAATATTTGCAAATAAAAATGCGGTATTTTTATAGAAATATAATCATAAAATAAAAGTTTTTCAAAAATTCCAAACTTATTATTATTAAAAAACTAAATGTTAATAAATCAAATTTTTTTGTCTATAAATGAAACATTTTGTTTGTGGAATAGTTTTTGCAACTTTTGTAATTTTTTTTTTTTAAGATTTTGCAGCTTGAAAAAATTTCTACTTTTGACCTGGTTTTTTGGAAGCACATTCTAATTATAGTTTGCAGTCCAGCAGCTGCTTCATTTCCTAGAAGATCGTATGACTTCAATGACTGCAATGCCTGCTGCAAATGTTTTGCATCCGATGCTGACGCCTCCTACTTCGCCTCCTCCTCGGCTTGAGGACCCTTTGCGTCTTCATCTAAGACTCGGCACGCGCTGACGAAGGACACAATTTGCACATGTTCCATTATCAGGAAGGCATTTAATTGCTACATATGCGACACACACCAAGCTCACGCCTCCAAGAAAAAGACGAAGGAAAATCAAAATAGAGCAAAAGAAGCGAGAAACCCTCGTGCCCCTCAACCGCTTGGCTGCTGATCCTTCCGGTGGCGGGATACACAATACGCCGGCTGAGCGGCAAGACAGGAAGCAATGTGCGGCAATGAACAATTGCTGGCTGAGATTTGGACAGGCGCAGCTGCTCGCCGCAAGTATCAGCTCCTTGAAGTGGGCTAAGGATAATCAAACGGCAACCCCGTGTACTTGTTTACTCCTCGTCTAACGATGATCATCATTATCATTATCATGATCGTCATCATTGAAAACCGGTTGCGTCTTTTGGGCGTTACTTTAGTCCTTGTCGTCTCTCTCTCGACTGACATTTGATTTCTCCGCTTTGATTTTCAATTTCGCTTTCGGCAGCAACGGAAACGCTTTTTCTTTCATTCTCGCATATCTCAACGGTTGTTGACACGCGATCCTTGGATCCGAGGATA
The DNA here is from genome assembly GCF_004354385.1 of Drosophila innubila. NCBI lineage: Eukaryota > Metazoa > Arthropoda > Insecta > Diptera > Drosophilidae > Drosophila > Drosophila innubila. The sequence continues at coordinate 15,636,019 of NW_022995372.1, read as the reverse complement.
TATCCTTGTGTATACTCCTGTCTTCGAATTCCGCGGCATCTCCTCCGTCTGGCGCGTGTGCCGGCTTCCGGTTAATTATATTCACGTAAATTGTCAAAAAACAAAAAAATGTGCAAAACAAGTCCTTCGTCCTGCGACCCTTGCTCTGTAATTGAAAGCGAAATTTTATGCTTTCATTTGTTTGCCTCATTCAATATTAAATAAAATGCATATGCTCTGCTTTAGTGCATTGTACTCGTCTCGCATCCTTGATGTCCTGCCATTGGCTCTGGCTTCTGCTTTTGTCCTTTACCGTGTAGGCTGTCAGTTGCTTCTATTCTTTTCCTGTGTCCTCGTCTTTGTTCCATGCTCTCGCCAACTAACCAACTGCTCATTAAATGTTTGTTCCTCTGTGCTTTTTGCTTTTTTTTGTGTTGTTCTTATCCTTGTCGTCCTTATCGCCTACTTGGCATTACAATTTGGCTCGTGCCAGCTTGAGTTTATTGTAATCCGAGCAATCGCATCCTGTTTCAAGGTGTGTGACATTCAAGTTCAAGGTGAAGATAGATCTGATGAGCTGGAAATTGACTTTCTATATATATATCAGTAACTGGAAAGAGAATTAAAACTAAGCACTCGTTAGAAGATCTATATCAAATTCAATAATAACAGGTAAAAAAGTTATGGCAGCTTAAAGTTTAAAAAAAAACGTCAAGGGAAAAGAATTGAAAAAATTGACAGTGTTGGATAAAAATTGAATTTTCCAAATTTAATGCAGAATCAAATAAAAGGTCAAATAATGAAAAAATGTTAATTTGACAAAGTTTTGACAGCTTAAAGTTTTGAAAAAAAAAATGGCAAAATGGACAATGTCGAAAGTATGGAAAAAATGGACAGTAAAGGAGGTAAAATTTAAGTTTCTTATTTAAATGCAGAATTAAATAAGATGTCAAACAACGAAAAATTGATATTCCGCAAGAAAATCGGTTAATATTTGACAAAAATTATGACAGCTTAAAGTTTTGAAAAAAAAAAAAATGGCGAAATGGACAGTTTTCGAAAGTATGGAAAAAATTGACAGTAAAGGAGGTAAAATTTAAGTTTCTTATTTTAATACAGAATTAAATAAGATGTCGAACAACGAAAAATTGATATTCCGCAAGAAAATCGTTTAATATTTGACAAAAATTATGAAATTATAAAGTTTTGAAAAAGTGTCTAGGGAAAATTTTGATAAAATGACAATAATGAAAATAAAATAGAATTTTCCAATTTTGATGTAGAATCAAAAAGAGTTTTAAAAATTTTTCCTCAACTGCTTACAGGGTATCTGGAGCATTCAAATCAGTTTTTCAAAACACTATAATGTTTCTATTTAATACAATTAACCCAGGTGTAAAATTATTTTTATTTAAAGAACTTAACTGGCGTCATGTCCTTTCCACTGCTCCGTTCACATATATTTAACTATCAGGTCGAAAGAGTTTCCCTGGCATTGTGAAAAAACTCACACAGGCTGGGAAACTAAACATTGTCATGCTGATTAGCATAAGGATATGAAAAGTTTGACGGCGGCCAGGTCAAAAATAAAAAACAACAATAATACAAGAGAAGTGTTCGTGGAAAATTGTGTGCTTCCTGTAATAAAATGCAACAACAACTAGAAATGCAGCACTAACACTTCCGCATGACAAATGCGAGTCGCGTCGTTTCATTTGCAAGGGTTGTGAGCCTTTTAACAACCTGCAAACAGGACAAGTCAAACGGTCCAAGCCCAAAACGCGTGTCGACGTTTTATTTTTTTGTCGGTCGGAGGGCGCCGGAAAAATGATTAACATGCTCAGTTCTCAGTTCGCAGTTCGCAGTTCCCATATTTAGTTGTAGTTCACCCCAGAGATAAGGGTACTGCGGTTAAGCGCATTATGCAACATTATGACATTTACATCGACATCCAATAAAAATGTGACACGCGACCAACGAACGAGAAAACAGCCAATACAATTATAATTGCAACAAATTGAACGACGCTTTCGACACGCGTCCTATTAGCTCATCTTCCGGTAGCCAGCCTCATTCCCACTCTGAGTCAGAGTCTATCCGTCCGGGTGTGGATGGGGCCGGAAAAGAAGCCCTAAGCGACCAGAATTGTGGGTTGGGTTGTACTCTCTGTCCACTTTGACACTCTTGTTTGTTTTGACGATCCTTAAATGCTTGTTCTCCCCTCGTTTCAAATACCCTGTCTCCCAAGTTAAGCAGAAGGGTAGCATAAAATGATGTACTTATTCCATAAGCAACACATATTTTGTTTGCATTTATTTAACAACATTTGTAACAGGGTATCTTAGCGTAATCTATCTGTTTTGTTAAGTTTACTTGTCTACCATGTTTGCCTTATTTCCTCTATTGCTGATTTATTGGCTTTTACTTATTTCCGGCCATGTTCCAGACACTTTACCGCAATGACGTTTAAGTAGTTATTATTAGCGTGTTTTTATTGACGGCTTTTTGACACTTGACTTGAGCTTGGACAGGAAATAGATTCAGGAAATAGACTAAAGCTATAAATGGTGATACTTGGTATTTCTTAGCAATTGATGTCTATTAATAGGATTTTATTTGAGTGACTTTAACTCGAGTGGTTTGTATGTGTTGCTTTGTAGGTCAAATATTTTGAAAATTATAAAAGGATATATTAAAAAGTTTTTTTCATATTTAAGAATACGAATTACGGGAATAGTTTTTGAGTTAAAGTCATGATCTTTAGTGTGCTTATATTAAATATTGCTCTTCGACTATCCAAAAAATTTCTAATAATCGATTAATAAACATAGGAGCTATGCAAGAATCTCATATTTCTTGAGAACCCCAAAACTGGCACAGGCGCCACCTAGCGTACGTAGCTTGCAATATATTTATATATTTTGTATGTAAATCTATGAGTTAACTTACGCTTTTGGGTAACTAAAAACTTACATATAATAAATTATTTAGTAGTCCATCATTCCCAGTCTTCAATCTAAATTCTCTCATTTATCTTCTGAATATTCCTAGATGTTTGATAAGGTTGTAAGCATAATTGGCTGGATTTGTTGAAGCGCAAACCGCAGCTGTTGGTCAGTAGCAATTATAAAGTTATCATGTTATCATCATCATCAACTTAATTGGGTTACACAATTTGCGAGCTGAAAGGCAGCTGATTTCGCTGGGAAAACTCTGTCAAAACAACTGAAATCGGCCTGAAATTTGGGTCCAACACCAAAATAAAGAGAGAGAGGGAGAAATCTCAGCAAAAATATAGATAGAAACACGTCAAAATACTGTCAGTCAGCACATATTCCTATCGGCACTTGTGACCAATTGTTCTACGGACATAAAAAGATATTTTTCGGCTTTGAAACAGGCCGACTCAGCTACCTAAATGTGGAAAATGTGAAAATGTGGGTGCTGCAGGATCAGATTGAGGCTCTTAAGGTCCCTCGCTTGTCTATTGTGTCTACTGGACAGGGTAATGATGGGATTGGGCCGGCTTTAACAAAAGGCTTAGACGTGTAGTTTGACATGCTTAGTTGCTTAATTGAGCCCAAATCTATGCACAGCATATCAAATATTTGCTTTAAATATTTTGGTTAAATTATGAAAGGGTAGACACTTGTATTGCTGCAGGCAGAAAGGGATCGAAATTGAAGGAACAGAACAGAGAGATCACACAAAACGTGTGAACAGCGAGAGATCTACAGTACTAAGACGAAGAAAATCGGTTGAAGAAAAACAAAAGTAGTTTATTTGAGTATAATATTTGAGAAATATTTTGACTAAAGCTGGAATGTGTAATATTTATTCTGCTAGAGGATATTAAACATAGATACTTTGATATAAACCAAATTTCAGCTCTAATATGTGGATCTATATTAAAAAGAAGAGAAGAATGATAAGGAAAATATATTCGAAAAAAATTGAGCAGAAGATGTTATTGAAAATTTTAGTTTAGTTCAAGGCTGCAAACCGGTTATGAACCGAACCTCGTAGAACCGGTTCCGTTTGGGTTTTTAAACAGCCTGAACCGGATCATGAACCGAGCCCTTGAAATTATTTTCTTTGCAAGCCCGAAACTTAGCCGAACCACATTCTAAAATAAAAGTTTCGGTTCAAAAAAAAAAAATTACATACATTTTATGTTTTTCTAATTACGCTACTATTTGAGACATCGGATTAAAAAAGGTCATATTTAAATCTTCAAATAAATTTAAATTTAATTTTAAATCAAAAGTTGATTTCTTAAAAAAAAAAAAATTAATTAGTTCAAATGTAGAACAATAAAAATATTTTTTTGTATAGAATTGAACCAAGTTTCGAACCCAAACCTTGGGTTCAGGGGGTATATAAACCTATTCGCGAACCGAACCGATGTCTCGCTCTATGGTTCGAACCGCCGAGCCGAACGTTTAATAAAATTTTGGAGGCTTGCAGCCTTGGTTTAGTTATTGAATGTACATTTATGTGAATAAAAGTAATATATAAAATTATATCTGTGACAGATTTTAATAACATGAATATACTAGATATTTGTTTGGGATTTAAATAATCCAATTTAATAAGTAATTTCAACTGCAATCAATTTCCTAAATCTTTAATACTTAGAAATCCACTTAACCTTTTCTCTATATGGGCAAAGATTCACACTCAATTTCGCTAATAAATACGCTTTCCAATGCGTCCAAATCGAGCATTGAACGATGTCAAATGTTTAATTTAGCTCGCTGAGCCACAATTTCCGGCTACACCCACAAAAAAAAAAAAAATAACGCCCTTCTGTTCGCACATCAAATCAAGAGTTGCTGTCAAAATATGAGAGGAGAAAATATGAAGGGGGAGGAGTGCATAAATACCAGCAAACGCAGCTAAAGCCAATTAGGAAGAAATAAATCACGCGTCATGTGTGCGAATTCTTGGCAAGAAACGCCTCCATCATAATAGACACAGAAGCACTTCACAGTGTGGCATACAAAAGCAACCACAGCCAGATGCAGATGCAGAACAGCCACATGACACCACACCACACCACACCACACACCACACACACCACACACACCATCCCCCACATTCGACAATCCTGTCTAGCTGAAGAAGCTAAACAAGTGCCAAAAGCTGATTTCACTGTAATTACAATTCACACTCGCAGCATATTCGAGACCCCGCAAGAAGTCGGGGAAAATATCCCAGTAAATGTGTTCTTTTTGTTTGGCAGCACTTAAGCGACGTCTCTCCTCCCCACTCCCCCAACCAATCAACCCATCCCATCAACCACTGTTCTGAAAGAAGTACACAGAGCGAAAAAATCAAGTAATCATGTAAAACGAGTATTTCGAAATTTACGTATTTTAGTATTTTCAAACTTCAAATTACTTCTAAACATATAACTGAGTACAAAAACATCTTAAAATAGTGATGTAATATGTGATCTATACAAACAGTAGACTTAAATTAAAGTCTTGCATATTAAATTGTAAGTGTACAATTTTTTTTTAAAATAAGTATTATTATCTAAATCATATTTTCGAATAAAATTCTTTAATTTAAATCGAATTAGTTAAAGAATTCTGATGCTCAATTTCAGACACTCCTTCTTTTATAAAATATTAATTTTTAGTTTCGAATATAGTTAATTGGAGTTCATTCGAACTTAATTTTAGCACGCCTTTTTTTCTCTCTGTGTAGAGAACGAAGCAAACTTTTTGTGTGTGTCAGGACGAGGACGTGGATGAGGATGAGGTTGGCGATGAGCAGGAAAAACCCACAAACAGACACACCTACTAACCGACAATGAACTCTTTCAGATGGATGTATGAATTTCTGGGTTGCCAGCCTCGTCTGGGTGACGCTTTTGGGTGGTTCTGGGTGTTTGGCTGGTTGGGTGGTTGGGCAGTGGTGTACGCGTGTCAGGCCTACCACTAAATAAACAAAGAGCAAAGCCCTCTGTGGCAGAAGCAGAGACAGAGACAGGGGCAGGAACAGCAATAGAAATGTCACAAACAAACCGATTAAACAAGTACTTTTCAAACAAACACCACATCAACAGCAACAACAGAAAAAAGAGAAGAAATCGCCACCTTCTGTTCCTGAAAAGTTTGTGGTAAAGAATTTGCCAGAGGGTTGACGACTTGCAGGATCCCCGGGCAACCCTTTAAGCTTGATATCAATAAAGTTCTTCAGGTTCCATATGCCAAATGTGGGCGACTTTTAACTAGAAGAGAAAGAGTCTGAGAGAGAAAGATAGCATTAAATTGTTTATTTCCGAAAGTTTCTGGTCACGCGACTCTTTTGTAAGTTGTCCCAATTTAATTTCCAATCTTTTATCCTTTACTAAATATTGTCGTATGCTAATGCGACCTAAGCCTATTAGTGTCATTAAAAAAAAATTATTTCAATTTCTGCTTGTTATTTAAAAAAAAAAAATATCTGCCCATGATGGACTTAACTCCCTTTCTAGTTGTTTTGTGGGAACTCTTCAATTTGAGTTACTTTTCACAAATGTCAAATGCAAGTACTTTTAAATTAAATGGGATTATTGGGTCAACGGATTGGCAAAACCCACGGATTAATTGTGAAGGTGTTTACTGTTTATTGTTAATTAGGTCAGTTTAATATAATTAAGTTATTCTTTTTAAGGAGATAGTGAAATGTAAAATATATTTTTAAATTTTGTTTTCTTAGTGTTTGGTTAAGACTGCAGCTGAGTTTGTATCTTTGATTGAGAAATCAGTGCACCTTATTATATAAAACTCATAGAAAACAGTGTTTATTTTAATGATATCTCCGCCAATCCAAAGAGTTGCCAGTTGAAATATATTTTATAGCAATGATCTATCATAAATTGACTGGTTATTAGCTGATTTAACAGATCCCAATCGATTATCCTATCTGGTTGCCCTACTAAACCACTAAAACAGTTCACAGCTCGCACCTTAGCCAGAAATTAACCTTAAAATTGAAGATTTACACCTTGTGTGTCAACTATACGACCTCAAGCTTATGGAGATTGTTGCAGTTCCCATGAAAACTGCAAATCAAAGAGCGGAAAGTTTCAATACTCATCCAGTTACTTGCATAATCTGTGGTAAGCCAAAGCGATTACACGGCATTGTATAAGATCATGAAACACATTTGTGAATATGAAAATCAAAGTATGTAACCATGAGAGCAGAGAGCTGACCCAGCTGAGAACAGACAATGACCAGGAGCAGGATACTGACCACAATGGTCTCTCATACTCAAGGGAAACTCAACAGCTGCTCCGCCCAAATGATGGGTGGATGAAGTGGCGTGGGTGTCCTGTCCGTCGCTTTCTGTGTCCGAGCAACAAATATCCGATTTGCAAATGAAACAATTGCGGTGTTTGACCAATTTCACAATTGATGTAATCCTGCTAATCTTAATATTAGCGAGGAGAACGCAGACGACAATGAAGGAGAGAAGTACGATTGTGAAATTGAAATGTTTTGAGTTCATTGAAGAGTAAACAGCACACATAATTTGTTTTATGTGGGTTACGGAACGGGACCCTGAAGGTTTATAATAATATTTTGCTAACCTTCTTTTCGCTTGTAAAAGTTCAAAAAGATTTCGCCCGCTCATTGTAAGCATTTTAGCGATTACCGACACAGATTAAGGGATGATATTCGCATTCGCAGCATTCATTCCCATACTCTACAAGTCTGAGTCCTCACACTCACACTCACACTCACATTCACATTCTTGTTCTCAATCTCATTCTCTTCCTCAGTCCTCAGCTCTCAGTCTGACAATCGGCTTTTGCGCATGCGCGGCAGGTTTTTATTTTTCATTTTCCAAACATACAATCGCAATTAGACGAGTTTACGCTTTTGTTTTCATCGCCGTAGACGAATTTTCGGTCATTTTGGTCCGCTTTGATCCGTTCTATCCCTAAATCTGTGCACTCGACCATGCCTCTGCAGCTTCCTACTCGTCCTACTCTTCCTTCTTTTTCTACTCTTCCCGTTCCCCGAGTTTTCCCATTGTGTCACGCGTATTTGGCGCGTTTAAATAGATTAACCGCCTTGCAAATTGCTTGGATCTTATCTCAGATCGTAGCAACTTCTACCTACTCTACTCTATGTGTCTCTCTCCATGTCCAGGCGTTCAGTCAGGTTTGCGTGCCTTTCAAACTGTTTGTGGGTTGATCCCATTCCTCCCTTACTTGTTCCATCTTTTTTACATTTTCTTTCTGGCATTCAATTAGCTGTGGCCGCCTTTTGTTTGCTGTCTTAATCTTGAGTAAATTAGTTCATTAAGAGGTTAATTCCTCATAACACCCACAAATTATGTACTCAAACTCTCTCTGCACTCTGCCTATTTGTATATGTGTGTTACAAATATCTACATGTACTTATAGAGATGCATACATCTTTTAATGTGTGCCAGCATAGTAATAATATCATTAGGTTAACTTCTGATAACAAAGCTCACCAAATACATTATATTTTTTTACATTTTAATAGCCAATTTTGTAAAAACAAACAAAAATTGCTTTCTTAAAATTTGTTCTAAGGCCAGAATAATGACAATTTAAATTCATTTTGTAAACTGATTTTCAAATAACTAATAGGGGTAAATGTTTATCTTTAACCAAATTCTTAAAAATTGTCTATCTTGATTAATAGACCGGGAATTGTCTTACCACTTTGGGTGAAAGATTTAAAAAAATCAAAGAATTGAAGTGCTAATTTAGGTCGAAAACGGTGCAACATGAAAACCTTCCATATATTTTTTAAACGCAAAATGTTGGGAAATGGTCTAATATTAACTTGAGGTAAAGTTTAATATTATGTTGTGTCTTTTTAAAATTTTATTGCTATATGTAATAAGTGAGACTGTTTCAGTTGATATACACAATTTATCCTTTAGTTAAGAATTTAAGATTTCAGCAACATAATATGTGTTATTCATATTATAAGTATGAAACATTTTAGCGAATAATAAATTGGTTGTTTTTTTAAGTGTGGGATAAATATAAAATTTAATTTGTATAAACTCATTTGCGTAGTTGAACTCTAGAAAGATTAAATTTTAATCAAATCACAGAAATTAGAAAATTAGCCTTAGAGTATATATTTATTTTAATTTAACCAAAAGGTCATGTTGAGTGTGTGTGTGTGTGTGTGTGTTTAAACAAATGCACTTAGTTATCACTTGTCAAATGTCCGCATAATGCAGAAATGTGCAATCTGCATTTAGTTAACTAAATACATACACGAGTGTCCGAAAGTAGAGGAGGAGGGCAGAAAGAGGAGCAAAGAAGACAACAACAAAAAGGCTGCACATAAAAAATGACGAGTCCATTTTCAACAACAACGAACAAACTGGACATTCACAAAAGCACTGAACCAACAAAACGACAACTGTGAAAAGTAGAAATGCTGAAAAGCTGAAATGCTGAAAAGCTGAAAAGTTGCCTGGTTGATGGCCAGGTGACTCTTCCAGGGTTTTAGTTATCAACCAGAGTCCTGAGTCTGGGCGTGTGTTCAGCTCAACTCTCAGAAATGGCCTGGCCATGGCCACAAAGGTTGTGCAAACATGCACACAGAATAAAAGAGAAAGACAGAGAGCTATAGGGTTAGCGAGTGAGAGAGAAAGTATGCTAACTGTGAATGCAGAACAGTCAGAGAACACAAATGCAAAAAAGCTTCAAAGTAGCAGCAAAATGTGCAAAAAAGTAAAAGATACTAGTATCAAAAATGCAAATCTCATGAATGCAGTTGACAAAGAGAGACAGAGAGAGCCCAAATACGAGGCAGGGGGACAGAGACAGAGAGGAAAGAAAGGGAGGAAGAATAAAAGAAAATATTAAAAAGCACGACTCTATATGTTTGAATTGATGAATAGTACTTTCATTAAATATGTAGATAGATATTCATATATAAATAAAAAGATTCACATATTTGAAGATAATAAATTTGATATCTTTCATAGTCGGATATAGATCACGTTATCATTATCCCTTGTCGAGTCTTCCGGTTCATTACAAAATCGACAGGTTGCATATATAGTCCTTTTAGATAGATTTTGACGTTTTTGTCGATATTTTAAAATAAATTTAAAACAAATATTATTCAATACTATTTTGAAAAAAACTTCAAAAAATTGTTGTTATTTTTGTAAAGTAGAAATATAAGTAATAAGAGAAGTAATAAGAGAATTAATAGTTGAAGTAAAAAGAATTTAGAAAATTATTAATATTGCGTACATGCAATATAAGTATTAGTATGTGCATTAAAATGGTCAGAAGCATTAACACTAGCATTCGAAGCAGCAGAATTAGTAATATTGCAAAATATTGTTAAAAAAATTCAATTAGTAGAAGTAACACTATAATTAGTATTACTTATACTAAGTTAGGCTAAAGTTAAGGTTTTTCTTGCTATTATAATTTGCTGTCGTACTGCAACATCCGCTTTATCAAATGCGTGTAAATAAAATCCTTGTGCCTTAAAGAGCTAAGCAGTTAGTTCTATTAACCTAATGCATCCTGTCTAAAGGACAATTTGCGTAGAGTCGCGTTATTTGCGTATTTCAGCGACATTTTAGTTTATAGTGCACCGAAAATGAAGGCGGCAAATGGAGGAAAACTCTTGTCATTGTCGTCATCTTGCCCTTTGCGCTAGAAGTATCTTGTATCTTGTATCTCTTGGTCTCCCCTTGTCTCTCTGGGCACCCTGAACAGTTGTGCTTTTGGTGTGGAAACTGCTCAACTGCAGCGAGCTGCAGGAGCAAGGATGCCATTTCGACGTGGACGACGACGACCAAGAAGAGGAGAAAGAGCGGTAGAAGGAGGAATACTCCAAAAGCAAACAGAATCAAGAAAGCCGCGACTCGCAGTGCAATATCCTGAAAACGGAATATAAGATTATATTTACACTGAGGATGGTAAAAGAGGAGGAAAAGGAGGAGCTGAAAAAGCTGGATGATTTGCCCAACGGCAGGCTAGAGGTGAGAGATGAGCAAACAAAGACGCTGATAAAACGAAATGCCAAACGACAATGGAAATGCATAACAAAGAGGATCGTAGACAGAGATGAGGAGCGGGATGAGCGGAAGGAGTGTTGTTCCCCTTCGGGAAGGCGGAAGGGGAGAAGGGAAAGAGGGTTTGGGGTGGGTAAAGAGTCAACGTCAACTTTTTCGAGTGGACAACCAGAGGCGCTGCCATTTCGGTGTCTCCACTGTGCTTCTTCTTTTTTGTAGCTTCTCTTTTTTCGCTTCTTCCCCCTCAAAATCAAGTGCGAAAACAGAATACGGCCAAGTTTTGGTTGCCACTTGTGAGAAGATGTTCTTGTTGTTGCCTAAGGCAACACTCTAACAACTCTCTCTATCTCTCTATCTATCTTTCTCTCTCACACTCCTACTCTCTTTCTCGCTCGCTCCAACTGTAGCCATTTCATTCAGGGTGTACATAAATATTTTAGGGGCGGGCTCAACATTTTGCACTCGCATATTTTATTTCCAATTCGACATTTTGTGTGAGTTTCATAATGCGGTTGACGTCGCAGTCGCTGCTTGCGTCGCTGTCGCTGTCGACGTCAGTCTCAGTGTCGTTGTTGTTGTTGCCATCCAATCTGAACGTAATAATGAAGTTGCCGTAGTCCTTTTGCCTGTTTCATTTGCCATCTCTTTCGCATGGACTTTAGGGGTTGCTTTTCCCTCCCTCACAAGCGAGCTGACGAGTTTGCTCAGTTCACAGGCCCAGTCAGAGTTACACACACTCACACTCTCACACACACTCTCACACACACACATATTCAGGCAGTCAGCGAGTCCTTTTTCATAATTCTTAAGGCCACACTACATCGTGTTTGCCTTCATTCCGCTTCGGTCGCTTATCCTGTGCTGAACGTTGTACGTTGTACGTTGCACGTTTAAAAATCTCGCGTAATTCGCCTCTGTAATTTACGTTATACATTGAACAATTTTTGAAATGCTAAAAACTCTAACAAGTTGACAAGTGAATTGTGCAAATAAATACTCAACATATATTTTACTTAACAGTGTCTATTTTAAATACCTGTGCTTTTGTGCCACTGTGCAAAACTTAAAGATACATTTTTGCTGCTTATCTGTTACGAGTTGTTGCAGATACAAATTGGATACGATTGGGCAGCGCCTAAATATGGTTTACTTTGTACGTATCTATAACTAAATTAGCAAATTAAATAAATACTTATAAAGTTCTTATTTATGCGAAACATTTTTAAAAGCTACCGTCGGCATTTATTAATGATTTCTGGTGTAATTTAACATAAATTATAATAACTTCTAAAATATGATTAAAAGATTCTTTGTTTTTTTTTTTTACACTTTTAAACACATTTTTTAATTAAAGCTAACGATTAGTGCATTAAACATGATTAAAGCTCAACTTAAAAATATATATTTATATATATGCAATTACATAGAAAAATTAGATAAATATGTACTGCAATAGTCTTTTTCTATTTTATACACTTTTCAATTAATTTCATGTTCATATTTGCCAAAAATTAATTATTTACTTCTTTTAACTTAAATGTATATTTTTTTTAGACTTTTACTAAATATCTTAATCATTTTTAGAGCTTTATTATACAACTAAAGAATGTTGTTATAGTAATTTAAAGATAAAACATAATACCTTCCTTTTCTCTCGTCTTACGAATTCTATAAATTATTTCAAAGTATAGTTTCGAATTCCGTTATCAAATATTTATTTATTATTATTTATTACTCCAAATTTCCATAATAATCGACAAAAATATCGTTTGTTGGTTTTGTAAATTTGAATTAAGAAATAAACTTATTGAAATACTTGATTAAATCATTTAAATATTAGCCAGACTATGCATATATATAATCCAAGTGGCCAGCATCAATTGAATCAACTGAGTGTTAAAATTAATACGCCCCCAAAACGGGGGCAAAAAGGGAAAAATTTAATAGAATTAAGAGCAAGAGAGAGATAGAGAGAGGGAGAGGACCAGAGTGAGAGGAAGAGCACTTGGAGTAGGGCAATCCGCAAAAACTATGTATTGTAGTATTCCCAGCTGGCAGTCAAATTGAGGGCTACTTACTGAGGCGTCAAATCAAGTTAATTAAAAACGGCAGCCCGACAAGAAGTCGTACTCCAAGTCACGTAAAAAGAGTCGGAGAATTGAAGTCGAAACCCGCAACGGATGTCGCGCATTAGGAACACTTGAGGAAGCACATATGAAGACGACTTGAACTGGGAATTGGAAATTGGAAACTGGGAACTGGGAACTTGCAGCCAAGTGTAAACAATTTAATGAGGTGCAAATAAAAGCGACGACCCGCGCCAAAAATAATGAAATATGCAATGAGTTTCTGTGTAAACTGTGTTATGATTGATTTTTGGCCATATGCTGTGGAGTCAAAGAGTTGGCCCATTGTTCTGGCCCAGTCGAGCGTGGTCGGTGTAATGCACGGGTTAAGAATCAATATAGAATAAATGCAGCTACCAAAGATGGAAAAATAAACTTCCAAATAATATATTTTTTTATTTTTTGCATAATTTTTGTGCGGTTTTGTTTTAATTGCAACCCGCTGACTGGGCAGCCACAATGCAAGTGTCCTGTAGGGATTGGGAGTGGGAATGGGAATGGGTATGGGAATGGCATGAGGATTGGGAATATGGCACGCCCCTGTGACGTTTGTTTGTATTGCCACAAATTAGTTAATGCTTGACTGGGCAGCATGCATTTGAATATGAATTTGTACTGGGTACAATGAGGCGTATGCTTGATATTAATTGATAACCCGTTGCTTATATTTGCACACAGCAGACTAACCATTGTTTTCCAATCCTTTCTTTCTTCCTCACTCTTGCAGAGTCCGCGTGGCATGCAACCGTGTAGTCCGTCGGGTGTAATTGCAATGATGCCGCCATCGAAGAGTCCCATCATGGAAACCGCCGCCAGCGACAGCAATCCAACAAATGCCAACAGCAGCAGCAGCGATGCCAAACGCTCCTGCCCCTTGAAGTTCTCCATTGCCAAGATCATGGAGCCGGATACGAAACCAACAAATAATATGGTGGCAGCTGTTGCTCCTCCGCCGCCTCCACCGCCTCCTTCGGCTTCTACGCGTCTGCATTTGGAGTTGCAGGAGGAGGAGCCGCATTATGAGGACTCGGAGCGTTCTTGCAGCCCCATTGAGGTGACTGGCGACGATGATGAGTTGCCAATGCCCATCAACTATGATTCCGCCTTTAAAAAATATGTGCCTGGCAACAGTTGCAGTTCCAGTGTGACCTCCACTTCCGCATCCGCCTCCGCCTCCGCTTCGGCTGTGCAACAATTTGTGAGCACGCGGCATCAGGAGCTGCTCTCGCAGTATCCGCTGCTCTACTATGCACCCAATCAGCTGATGTGTGCCGCTGCTGCCGCACAGTATGCGGCACTTACCGCCCAGCAGCAGATGAGCAGCTTTACCGCCTCCTTGAATGCCACATTGCATCATTCGCAGTCGCTGCGCCGCAACTTGGGGCAGCATCCATTGGCCGCCGCCGCCGCCGCTGCTGCAGTGGCTCAGGCGCAGCAGCAGCCGACTGGCTTGCAACAGACTCTGGAAAAGTCACCAGCTCGCAATCCTCTTGCCTCCTCCGTTTCCGCTTCTGCCTCTGTTTCCTCCGCGCAGCAGGTGAATCTCAAGCGCAAGCGTTCGCCGCAGGAGGAACTGCGAACGCCGCCATTGTTGCCCCCAATTGGAGTCACTAGTTCGCAACGTTCCCGCTCGCCGTCGCCACATGGCTCCATGGAGGACAGCAGTCCAGGGTCGGCGAATGGCGGCAAGCCGAAGACCTTCTCCTGCCTGGAATGTGGCAAGGTCTTCAATGCCCACTACAATCTCACCAGACACATGCCCGTACACACGGGTGCCCGTCCGTTTGTGTGCAAGGTGTGCGGCAAGGGATTCAGGCAGGCATCGACTCTCTGCCGGCACAAGATTATCCACACGTCGGAGAAGCCGCACAAGTGCCAGACCTGTGGCAAGGCCTTTAATCGCAGCTCCACTCTCAATACGCATGCGAGGATTCATGCCGGGTATAAGCCGTTCGTGTGCGAGTATTGTGGCAAGGGATTCCATCAGAAGGGCAACTATAAGAACCACAAGTTGACGCACAGTGGCGAGAAGGCCTACAAGTGCAACATCTGCAACAAGGCCTTCCATCAGATCTACAATCTCACCTTCCACATGCACACACACAACGACAAAAAGCCGTACACGTGTCGGGTGTGCGCCAAAGGATTCTGCCGTAACTTTGACCTCAAGAAGCACATGCGCAAGCTGCACGAGATCGGCGGCGATATCCTGGATGATGATCTGCCGCCGGCGTACGAGCGTCGCAGGGAGTACACCCGCAGGGAGCCACTGTCCAACTACAGTCAGGCCAGCCAGTTGACGCCCGACAGCTCCTCGGGCAGCCTGTCGCCGCCCATCAATGTGACCACGCCCCCCCTGTCCAGCGGCGAGGGCAGCAATCCCGCCTGGACGCGTACTCCATATCAGGAGACGGCTGCCACAGCTCCAACTGGACACTTCCACCATCATCATCTGCAGGTACCGCCGGCGGGACTACATTCCGAATATCCAGGCGGTTCCCCGTTCCTGCAACTGACACATCCCGCCCAGCAACAACAACAGCAACAACAACAACAACAACAACAACAACAACGTTTATCTGCAGCTGCCTTGGAGAATGTGCCATTTATTGCCAAAGTATTTTGACAGCGATACTATGCGGACAATTTGGCCAACTGTACGGCATCCTCGACTTCTTCTTCCTCTGTAAGTGGAGCCAAATCGGAGGCAACTGCGACCAAGGCCAGCAGTGATCTATTAATCGATTGACTGCAGCTTGTTTCGGCTGTGGCAGCTGCCACAACGACAACTTCGCCGGGAGATGCCACAAGCGTCGACTCCGATTCCCCGGACTTCAGTTGCACAACACTGGGTAGTGCTGTACGTTCCCTCAATGGACTTCTCTAAAACTGTTCCCATTCTTATAACCCACCCTACCAAATGGTTTCAATCTAAAATGTGCAATATTATAAAGATACATCTCTATATATACAGATACGGATACAGATACAGTTACAATTAGAACTACAGTTCGTTCTCCGCCTGAGAATTTTGTGTCGATTTCATTTGTACACTTGTAAATATTAAAATTATTATTGTATTATATCAAATGTTTCATGTGTAGACCTTAGACTTCTGCATTATAATCGAAATATGTGTACATTTCAGCTAGTTAGTACCTAATTTAGTTAGTTGCACGTCTAGGATATTTGATCTGCATTGCGAATTGTGCTTAATGAATTGCAGAAGAGTTTACAAATAAATACTTACGATAAATAAATATTTGATGTGTGAATTATAGTTGTTAGAGTGAAAAAGAATTTTAATAAAACTCATTGAAATTGTTTAGCACTTAAGTGATATTATTGATAATGTTTAAGCAATAAACCAAATCTTCAACATAATTACTATTTTTATGATTTCTGGGTGTTTAAAAGTTTTAATTAAAAAGTCGGTAGCTCAATCTTTAGATTAATTCTGAAACTTAGAAGTATATAAAACAGCGAAAATCAAAAATATTTGATTAAATTTCGCGAGATTTTAATGAAAATATTTTGGATTTTGGCTTCTCCTAATTTTTATTTTCCAAAACCGTATAAGAGTTTTCTAGTTTAGTTTTTCTAATTTTCTTTTCAACATTTTGGTTTTCTTAGTATTATTGTTAGACATTCGCATGGAGATTCGAAAATTCACTGGTTAAAAGTGATCCACAATGTGATGGAACCTAGGTTGAACTCCTCTCTCACAGTCCACAAGCCTAGAGGTCAAAGCGAGATAACTGCAGAGCAAAAGAAAGGTAATTGCAGCGTTGCCAGCTTGTTACATTTGCTAAGCTGCCTCCAACTGAATGAGTGAATGTGTGAGAGAATATATTTATATGAAGTTATGCTAATAACTATGCAAATGGCTAAGTCAGAGCAGTAAAAAATGCGACTCAGATGGAATCCACACACACACACATCCATTCACATACACACACTCACGTTCCCAATTTAAAAATGCAAATGGAATGCGTCGCCGTCTAATGAAAACAATTATTGCCGCATTTGCGTAAGAGGCGCTTTAATGGGCTCTAAACTGTCAACCAAAAGCAGCTCACCTTAATTAGTGGCGAGCTCTGTACGCCCACTCAAAACATTGCAAAAGTCCCGCCCACCATTTGCATTTCTCTTTGATCTGTGTATAAAAAGAGGCGGCGCAAATGTCACCAAGATGGCGTTCTACACTGAGAGTCTTTGAGTGAGTTTTGACTCAAAGTTGAAACATAAGCGGGCTCTGAGTGTGCATGGAGAGGTAACAGATTGTGCTCTACCTGTCTGCACTTATTTCCTTAAGGGTAAAACCACCAAATGTTGTCTCTGTGAATGAAACAAGTACGATTGATCTGCTTGAGAGTGACTCTTGCATGGAATAGCTGATACTCTGTAAAAAAAAAAAAATTAAAATTACTTGCATTAAATTATAGACTCTCTTATTAATATTTGGATGTGTAGTGCAATGTAACTAATATTTCTTTAATATTGTTTATTTTTTTAAATTAATATGAATTTTTACTTATTTAATTTATTTATTTTAAATCATATTTTTTAATTTTTAATTTAAATTGGTTTTCAACTAATTTTTTGTCGACTGCTCCAAGTTCACAAAATAAATAAAAATAAAACAAATTAATCTTAAATAAGAAAATTAAAAAATTAGCATACTTTATTTTGGGATTTGGCTTACAGGGTATAGATGCAGAAGTAGGCACATGTGTCGCCACTTCAGTTGACATTTCATTCCACAATCGCAATCCACAATTCCCCTCTCGCTCACTCCAGCTGTCTCTTGCCGATGCATATGAATAATTCAAGCGAAATCAAATCAAATGGGAACGAAAAGCGAAATCAAAAAGCAATGCTTTATTTATGCAAATGCAAATACGAATGTGAATCAGAATCAGAATGTGAATATGAATATGATTGTGAATGCTCTCTATGCTCAAATCTGCGTGAGATGCACTTTCAGCATATGCCTAAGCACACCGCCCACTGACAGGCGCAACGCCCATCCCCCTTCCCCTCCCCCTCGCCATCCCTCTGCCCTTTCCCTTGCCTCACTTAGCTAGCTTTTTTTGATAGAGAGATCAGCTCACAACAACAACAACAACTAAAGTACAGCTACAGTGGCTCACAGCTTATTCGATTTACTGCATTTTCTAGCTAAATTTTGTTTTCATTTTTTAATACAAATATTAAAATATATTTAAAAACTAAATAAAAATATTCTGCTTATTTCAAGATATTAATTACAAAATCTGCGTTGAAATTAAAATAGAAATTAATTTTAAATCTTTAAGACGCAATATATTTAAATTTTAATCAACAATTCTTCTTGATGAATAATTAAATATTATAAAAGCTTAGTTTCAAAAATACCTGGGTTCAATATTCAATATGTTGTTCTAAAGTAAAATTTTAAGTTCCGTAAAAATAAAACGCAATTCAAAAAAAAAAAGTAAGTGTAGTGCATCAAATAAGCTGAGAGCCACTGTAAGTTTATTAAGAGATGACAAATGGCGCTGAGCTTGTGCCCAATTTCGGATGACTTTTGACACCGCCTTGCGGCGGCATTCTTTTGAACCCAGTTGGCAGTTGAAAGTTAAAACTTGAAAGTTGTCAGCGGATGATTCGTATCATAGCCTCGATGAGTCGTAAGGCCAACCCCCAATTTGGTCCGTCAATGGTCCTTCACTTGTTGTCCTGCTATGCTGTCCTGTCCGCGCACTGATTTTCATATTCCTTTTGATGTTTACTCTATACACGCCCAGGCGACCATTCAAGTGTCTCTCTCTATCTCTCTCTTTGTCTCTCTCTATTTCTATCTGTCTCGTTCCATTCCCTATATGTACGATTACGCTGTGACATTGACACAAAACCGACTTATTTGACTAATTGAATTCCCCCCCTATGCAAATTTTATGTTGAGATATGTCGCCACTTTTCGACCCGCTTGAGCATGACGCCTTCATCTGCTTCTTCTTTATCTGGCACTTCTTTGTCAAAGCAGCTATCAATAGCTTTAATTAAGCTAATTAGCCACATTGACATGCGATAAATTCAAACATTAAGTGGTTAACTGGATGTAAAGCTAATTGAAACATATACAAGTTTGGTAAACTAATAATTATAATAAATACAACAATACACAGGTTATACCAGAAAATAGGGTATATGGCTGGGCATATAATAGAAATTTAAAATTAGAATAATATAAGGGATTAAAATTAATACATTATATATTAAGGATACTATAAAAAACTCTTTCAAGTCTATATGGAAATAGGTAATGAAAGGAAGGTAAAAATTGTATACCTTTATACTATAAATTTTAGAGTCTGAGAGAATAACAGATACAGTCGAGCTTTCCTAACTCGAACTTGTACAATTAAATTTTTCTCTAACTCAAACAAAATTGAGAAGCAAAAGCGCTCACAGAGAAAATTACAAACAATTCCGCTTTCGTAACTCGAACTTTCTATTACTCGAACAAGCACGATCTTTTGAAAGTCGAATTTTTCCAGGAAATCACTAATAAATTGCGTTTTTTTTTACTTTTTGCTTTCCGATTTTTAGATCCCGTACTAAAAAAAAGTACAGGGGTCTATTGGGTTTGTTTTAACGAATATGTGCGTAACAGGCAGAAGTATATATATTCTTGATCAGCATCAACAGCCGAGTCGATATAGCAATGTCCGTCTGTCCGTCTGTCTGTCCGTCTGTATGAGCGCCTAGATCTCAAAGACTATAAGAGATAGAGACACCAAACTTGGTATGTAGGTTCCTCTATATTGCAAGCAGATCAAGTTTGTTTCTTTTTTTAATCGGACCACTATATCATATAGCGCCCATAGGAACAATCGGTCGAAAATCAAGTTTTAGTATTAAATTTTTTTTTGTTTTATGAGATATCTAAAGCAAACTGATACAATAAGCATATGACTTGGTTTTATATATCCTGTCCAAAGTTGGTTCAAATCGGACCACTATATCATATAGCTGTCATAGGACCGATCGGGTGAAAATCAAGTCTTAGTATGAACAACTTTTTAGTTTTATGAGATATCGTAATCAAACCTATAGAATATGCATTTAAGTTAGTCTTATACTTTCTTACCGAAGTTGGTTCTAATCGGTCAACTATATTATATAGCTGTCATAGGACCGATCGGGCGAAAATCAAGTCTTAGTATGAAAATCTTTTATGTTTTACGAGACATTGTAACCAACATGATAGAATATGCGTTTAAGTTAACTAAATATTTTTAAATTTTTTTCATTATTAGTTTTTGCCTTAGTAAGTACGTAAGTTTGGCTTATAGAATAAGAGAAAATTTAATGGAGTAGTAAATTAAGAGTAAAAGCATTTTGAAGTGTATGAATTTTAGTAACTAAATTCTAATTTTTAACGACACAAAAAATTTAGTAGCTCGCAATTTGAATTAATGAGTTTGAAGTTTGAGTTTGCAAGTCCTACAAGATAAAAATAGCATCACAATTTAAAATGAATGAATTCGTAGTTTATTTTATTAAAATTCCATAGCTCGAAGTCACCATAAGTCGAACTTTTTCTTGGGATAATGGCGATTTGAGTTAGGAAAGTTCGACTGTATTCTTTCAAAGATAATAGATAATACACTGTCACTTTCATAAAAAAAACTTATTTATTTGAACTGATATTGTTACATTCTTGATTAAAAGCTATATAATACCTCTTACTATTTATATTAGCTGATTCCATTTTAATAAAATATATTTAAATTAATTTTTTCTAATTTATAAATTTTCTTCCTTTTCTTATTTTGATTTCTTAATCGGTTCCAATCTGTTTCCATTCTCTGTTACCGATTAGAAATCAAATTCGCCTCAAAATTATTATTGTGCTGTCTTAGAATAATATTTCATATTTCCCATTTTGTTTTTATTTCCCCAAGACTTGTTTATGGCTGCCAAATTGTTTATGCCGACTAAACAATTTCGTAGGCGCCAAGCGTCTGCCCCAAACTACACTGTCTAACATAATTTAGCATATTGATAACTGGTTATCAGGGTGCAATCTGTGCCACGCCTGCGATTCCCCACAAAAGGATGAAAATTGTATCAAAACAACTCAAACACGAAACAACACGCCCCATTCAACTTATTCAGCTGTACTCGCATTCAGTGGTATTCAGCAGTTAAGCACCTCGCCATAAAAATTATAATCCAATTCCATTGTTTAAAATGAACCGCAATTTCGAAATGACGATGATGATGTTGATGATGTAAAAAATCTGCAGTGTCGACTGCGCTTATCACCTACAACAATGAATGCGAGAGATAGAGAGAGAGAGCGAGAAGGAAAGAGAGGGAAGGAGAGAGAGAGAGAGAGTTCTGGTAAGGACAATGGACAATACTCAACCCTCAAGTGTTTTTGCGGCGCATTCGAGCGTAAATTGCAGCGTAATCTCTTCCGGATATGATTACGTTCTTAAGTGATCTGATTCAGACAGCTGGACAGACTGACAGACTGACAAACTGACATTGTTGCCGTCTCGCTGTCAGCTCTCAACTTGGCTAAATGCTGTGACCTATCAGCTTTGTATCTGTATCTATTCTCTCTCTGCCATGCACTCGCCATGAGTACAAGTATCTTATGCAATATGTTGTGATTATAATTTCTTAAAAAGCTAAAGCTGCATTTTCCTTTGAATTACAAGGGTCGTTTTTTTGTTGTCACGGGGTCTATCGACTAAGACGCACTTGGTTATGGGCATCTCGTAAGTATTACAAATATAAAAGTATCTTTTGCTTCACCAACAATGTACTGGCAAAAACACTTAACACCGCACGGGGCATCACTCTACCCTCTCCCACTCCCTCACCCTCTCTTTCTCTCTGGCATTGTTCGTAATTGTGCCGTTAATTGTCGAGGTGACGACCCCTCAACTATGAAACAACTGTCGTCTCCTCAGCGAACAACTGAAGGTGTGAGAGTATCTCAATTTTCTTCTTCTATATGTATTTAGCTGAAATTATTTCAGTCATATGGGTGTAATGTAATATGTATAAAGTTAACTCCCCCTTGATTGAATTTAATTCTCTACTTCCGAAAAGATTCAGGTCTCAAAAAGATTAGCATAACTCTACAGAAAATATTGTAATTTAAATAACTTAATATCTGACGCAGATTCTGATCTGTATTTTAAAAAGTTTGTACCAGTTTTAAAAATCTATATATTTTGTAATAGTTTGGAACAAATTTAAAATGTATTACTTAAAATTTAAAAAATATTTTATAATTAAATAGAAGTTAAGTGAATTTAATTATTATACATAATATATACATTACACTAAAACTATATCCGAAAAAATCTCTGACCCATCAACATTTTGTTATGTTATTTTCAAAAGAAATTGTCTAATTGCTTGTAGAGATTTATGAAAGCATGCGAATATTATTTTTAACAGAAAACACTAGAATATAACAACTTTTCAAAATTACAAAAATAAATTCTGAATAATTCTTTATATACTGTACTTCAATACTGTGAAGTACACGATTTTTGAGCTAAATATATTAAAATATACAGAAATATTCGTTAAATACTTTTCTATATTATGAAAATAATTAATATTTATTGTATCTTGTACGCTCGTTATGTGTGATTTAAGAGATTTCTTTATTTTCTGCAAAGTTTAGTTTTTTGAGCAATGACAATTTAGAAATAAATGAGTAATTTATTGATATACCTTAGCAAATATTGATTTACAGAGTATTTGCCGGTCGTATTGAATTTTTATACAAGTTAAGTGTGAATCAGGTGAGTATATTAATGTTTCTACAGGAGTGCAAGTGTAGCAGTAGATGTCGGGGGTAAAGGGCAGACAGTTGTTCGATTTCCCAGAAAAAACTGACAGGATAGAAGCAACATTAAGGTATGAGCATGATGATGGTGATGATGGTGATGATGATGATGAGAGTGAAGATGATGATGATGATATACTGCGGATGCTTGGCAACGCATTGAAATGCATTCAACTTAATGTAACGCGGCTCAATTAGTTCGGTTCAGCGGCTCCCAATGCAGATTCCCAAAGATCTGGGATACTCTTTGTCGCCTCTCGTCCTCGTCCTCGTCCTCGCACTCGCCCTCATCCTCATTCTCATCCTCTTGCTGTTGCTCTTCGTTATCCTCCTCGTTGTCGTCGTCAGCTTTATGTCAACTTCTTACACGCTTATTCACACCGAAGCACAAAAACGGCACGCCCCGTCAAACAGGCGACAATCCGGGGCACAGTTCATATTCATAACGATGCTCGTTTGTGCTGCCTGACGAGTTATGAATATGTTGTGAATATGACGCGGTCTGCCATTGCTTTTATTCACTATTCAAGATTTTCCACACCGAATACTTAGACTGCATTCAATGGTAAATGTTCACAATGGTCACAAACTTAATATTTTTGAAATGAATTCAATAAATTTTATAATTTAAAGTTAAAAAAAAAACTGGAAGCAACCTTATATATTAACATTTTGTGGGTTCATATGTATAGGTAAATATATATCTTTTATTTAATCTTGATAACAAATTGGCATAAGTTTACCATTTAATTTTATAGTTAATCCCAGAACAATTAGCGTTAGTTCCACTGTGCATCAATTTCTCTCTCATTATGCCTTAAAATGCAGCGGCTTCTTAATAACGTTGGCCAACTTTGAGATGTACCGAGGCTTTTGAGTCTAGTTGAGATTAATTAGTCTCACTTGTCAGCAGGAAAATACACTTAAAAGTTTCAGAGCATTCGAAGGTAAACAACTCTTTTTATTTCTATTGAAATTATATTCTAATGAATGAGACGCAATTTCAATTTATGCAATAGTGATAAACTCACGAATTTTAGGGTCTATTATAAATAAGAAAAGTGCATAGTTCCATAAGTAATAAAAATATATATAAAATGTTTTACTTCTATGAGTTAATACCATCTAAATATATTTATATGGCTAGAGCTTTTTATGATAACTAGAAATTTTAAAATGTTGAGCTTAAATTTTAAATTTTAAATGTCTAGTTATTTGTAGCCTTATCAATAATAAAATAAATAAATTTTTCAAATACTTCCAGCTAAATAAATAAATAACATTTGACACAATACAAGAAATTTCTGAGATTTCTTGTCAAAAGTTTTACCACTTAATATATTGAAATACAATCATGCAAGAAGATGCAGCGATTATAAAAAATTTTGTTTCCAGAAGTCAGAGCGAAATACGAAAATAGATGGATAAACTCTACAAGAAGTTTTGAGATACTCAATCCTTAGAAAAGCGGCATTTCACAAAACCAAAACTTGGATTATATTACTTATTAATTTTTTTTCAATGTATTTTATACATTCAGAGCACAATTAAAAAATAAACTATGGACGGAAAATAAAGAAGCTTAATTTTGTTAAAGACAACAAAGTTAAAACTAGAATGTATGATTTTGAAAATTTTGAAATTTGTTTTTGAATTATTAAATATTATTATTTATTTTTTATAAAATTCATGCACGTCTTACAGACCCTGGTGGCATTGCCTTAGCGAAGTGGTAAAGGCATTTTCATGGCAAATGTGCCACCCCCAAAAAACGAGAAAGGGGCGTGTCTGGCATTGGCAACTGAGAATATTGAGAATATTTCGTACATAACTTTTTGCCTCGCTTTATGATTGGGCCGTGTCATAAATTATTCATGTAGTCTGCGCGTCAGACGAAGACAAAGCTACAGAGAAAGTGAAACAGACAGAGTCGATGGTGTAAGTGTGTGTGTGTGTGTGAGTATGTATCTGTTACCCCCGAATGGGTGTCTTTTCTGTTTCAACAGTTTATCAATAGACTTTTGGTTAAAATATACTCATAGTTATCGAGCGATCAAAGTGGAATTTACAACTTGAGCGGAGTTAATTTGTTATCAATTAAAGGGTCACTACAGTAAACAGGTGAGCAGGTGAGAAGGTGAGGAAGAACAGTTTAGGCTGTTGCTTAGTTCAATATTGATACAAGTTAATTGAAGCCCAACCGCTTGGGAGTGTATCAATGGCAAGGGCGAAGCTCACTTGCCTTGGGTTGACAAAAAACTGAACAACTAAGCCAAGTGCCCCATCTCCAGCCAGCTGCCAGTTGACAGGGCCAAAAGCGTGACAGACAGGCAGCAAAGTTGTCGACTCACATTCGATGGGGCAAGAGGCTAGCTCACTTTAAACAGTTTAAAGTAAGCGCACACACATCCTTTTACACACACCACACACACACTATCACATCACAGATGGGGTCTTTTCAAGCTGTGAGCATTGAGCAGGGTGTCAATTTGGTCACCTGCTGCGTTGGTCAGCTCTTTGATAGCTTTAATACGGTTTAATTGACGTAATACACCTTCCACATGGTTGCCAATCATTGTGTTTTAATTTGAAATGTTACCAGATCCCTAATAAAAAGCTTTACCAGACTTCAAACTTTCATAGCTTTGTCAAAATAATAAAAATTTTCATGCGGAACTTAATTTTAATCAAGCTCTCAACTTTAAATTGATTGCATGCAAAAAAAAAAAAATATTTTATCAGCATAATCAACATTGTTATTTGAAAATTCTCAAAAATATATTTATTTATTTATTCTTCAATTTGGTTCCAAGTTGAAATTAAGTATATTTACAAAAAAATCTATGTTTTGATATTATTTAAAATAAAAAAAAACGAAGTAGTTGGAAAGTCAAGTGGTATTCAAAAATAAAATGTCAACACTCATGGAATATTCTCTAAGCAACACTAAACTAAGTCTGGAGATATTTCTTATTACAATAGCTTTACAAAGTTGATGGAGTAACTAGAAATTGCCGAAAATTTAGCAAGTGATTTCAATAAGTAACTAATCGCTCATTTACCTGTAATAAATCATTAATTAGTAGCTGCTGAAGACTTGTTACCTTATAAGTGTTAGCCTACTATTGTATGTCCTTTAAACATATTCTGACAAAACTTGACAATTTTGATTGTGGAAAAATTACTGCTGAATAAATAGTTGTTCGAAATGGAGACTGGAGATAAAATAACCTGTTGAATTACAGCAAGGAGAAGCAATTTCATAATCAGAGTCTGGCAATGGATTCATCGACTGTGATAACCACAAAAAGTGGAAGAGTTGTGCATCAACGCATTGACCTGAGCAATGATTATGATCTCAGCTTAACAAATAACAATGATGAAGATAACGAAGACGATGATGACGAGGACTACACTGGCCAGGAGCAGATTGAGCCCAAGCGCAAAAAGCGTCGCAAAACTTTTAGCATTAGTTCGATGGCTAAAACAGACGCTATTATCTATCTGGATTTAAGACAATCTGTGGCCACTGTCAGTAGCGAGCCGACGTCTGATCCTGCAGTCGAACACGATAGTGAGCTAAGGACTCATCTTGAAAAATTTCTAGGTGTAATTCCAGCTCGACGTGGACTCTACAATCCTCTGGCCGACTGTGAGCTTCAGCATAATCACATGGATGAGGACGACAATCTTCCGTGTAGTACTTTACACGCAAACAGGAGTATACGACCAATGACATCTCTAACAGGCCATGAATTTATGCAATGGATCAATGCCAAGTGCTTTGAGAGAAAGACTCCTCAGCATATTAAGGAGCCCGTTGATCTCAGTTGTTTACCAAGCGAGAGGCAACGTATTTATAACTGTCAACAACACAAGAGCATACATAACTTGTTTAATAACGCTAAAGGGTATTATAGTTTTCTAGATTCACTGAGATCCGAGACGCCTCTCAACCGTTGTCATCCACTTGCTCTTGATTATCGACAGCCCAACTTTAAAACATCCAAACAAAATTTAGCCAAGCTCTTGTTTAATGCATTCAATCACCGAATCTTCCATTGTGGCTTGCGTGCTAGAATTCTGTGGATGAATTCTATGAACACAGCGAGCAGCATTTTTAATGGCTTTCAAAGAAATGGTTGCCGAGTCTCGCACATTATTCTTTGGCAGCATATAAAACAACCTGAAGTAGTGGTGAATTCACTGATCCATGAGATGTGCCATGCCGCCGCCTATGTCTACCATGGCGAGACAGGACATGGCCAAAACTGCCGCAAGTGGGCCTATCGGGCCAAGTCTTTGCTGCCAGAGTTGACGCAAATTAATGATTGCAATGCCAACTACAAGTACACTTGTCTTCTGTGTCGCGGTTGCTCCTTTGGCATCACGACATTCGAGAATAAAGAGGAGCAGCTGCGATGTCATTACTGCCAGTTTGAGGTGATTGTGGAGACTAATTATTTATCCCTTCTGCTAACACCTTATCAGCAATTCGTACGCGACAATTACACAAAGAGCAAGGAGATCAGTCACAGCTCCAAGATGCACGCACTCAACATTCAGTACAAAGAGCAACTGAAACACAAGGACTCTAACTTATAAAACACACAATAGCCTTATAATTGTTATCTAATATTTTTTTTAGATAATTATTATGTTTAACACACTTTCCGATTTATTTTAAATTTTTATGAATTCACCAATTTTTAATTTTGAGTTATGTTTTACTTTTATTTTTTGGATTATAATTTACCACTCGAACATTATTAATTATTTTTAAGAAATTCAGGTTTTGTTTTACTCAAAAATCAAACTCAAATTGTAAATTTGATTAAATCATTCATTTTTATAAAAATGTGCCGATCTTGTTGCACTGAGTAACAATACATACGAAATACTACGGATGATCGAATCTCAGCCACCCTGTGAATCCAGTTAAGTTTAATACCTGAACCAAAAAAAAGACATTCTTTCATGCAATTTATTATTTTAAATTATTTTTTATTTTAAATCGCATGGTTGTCAATAAATTTATTAGATAATAATTAAACAGAAATTTGTTTGCTGTACATTAGTTGAGCAAAATCCTTATATCCAAAGATATGTATGTGCATAAGAAAAATAAGGAATTTATAAAAAAGGAACCACACACGTAAAAATGTGCATATTGAAGATAAGATTATTTATAGATATACAATTTAGTCGTCAAGTAAGCCAAGTAGCATCAAAATAAATAGAAACATTTGAATGACATCAATGTAAAGGCAGAGGGCGGCAATGATGTAATCCTCCTCGCTGTATTCATTCTTATGGCCACCCACCATCATCTGGATGTCATAGACGATGTACATAGAAAACAAGAGGATGCCGGCACAAACAAATATCCAGATTAGGGTGCGATCTCTTATAAAAATATTGACGATCCCTAATAAAACCAGAACAATCGCAAATATACATAAAAATGGACCACAACCCGTAAAATCGCACGGAGCAAAGGCTGCAAAAAGTGCCAGAATAAGACAGACAGCAACCGTAATGCCCACAGCTGATAGAATCTGGGAAGAGTCGGAGATATGGAGAATAAGAAAAGGGTGATACAGAAGTGAACTTACCTTAAGAGGATCATATAATAGACATATAACGCTAACTATAATTGACTCGGCCACCGTACATAATATCAGTAGTATATAGTTAATAGGCACCTTTCGAGCAAGCGAAAGACAACAAAATAGCGCGAGAGATAGTATCATATATATACCTATGGCTACATAAAATAGCCAACCATGTTCGCTTAACCAATGTCTGGGACTCTCAATGAAGACAAATATGCATGTTATTCCAGCGGTGATCGCCAATTGCATCTATCAAAAGGGGAAAACACATCTCAACAGCTACAATTGCAATTCGTGTGTTTTCCCTACTTACGGCAAGTATGCTGCACACTTTTGAGATAAAATGTCTCCGGGTGCTGTCATCCTCAAAGTTTTCATTGTCGTGGGCGTGACTGCGTATATTGCCAAAATACATTGCTTAGCTGATTAGATTAAACGCGTGAAAAATCTCTTTTCGATTCTATTTTTCTAAAAATTTTTTTTTTTTTTTTTGACACTAACCAGATAAAACAAGTAATATAACTGATATAGTTGAGTGTGCTGGACTATTCAGTGAATATTTGGAATGGAAAAATCAGTTCCTATCCAACTTAACAAATATCCAGAAGCGAATAAAATTAAGGTTGCAACCATCCAAAAACTATGGAGTACATATGTTTGAAGTTAATTTTATTTTAATATCTGGTCAACTTCGAGATTGAAACATCCTATTCCCTATAAATTAATATTTACCAATATGAAAATATCATTTTTAATATTGATCATCATTTGTTTTACACCTCATTAATCAAATGAGGATCGTTAATCCTGGATAAACATAATATTATTATTTATTATTTCAAAAATTTCTCACAATAATTAATAAATTGCATTTTTCTCATTCATGATTTTAGTGTGTATATCAGGTAAAAACTAATTAGATAGATATTATTTGGTAGTTGCCGCTACCCATCATAGATTATATACTATACATGATATGTACAAATACATACATATATGTGTATATAAGTATAATCATTGGCCGAGGCTGTTGTTAATGCCCCCAATCAACTTGACAGTTAAATCACATGTTTCAATTTAACAACAAGTTGTCGGAGATTTTGTGCAATTAGTAGAATAAAATAGAAAATAAGACGAAGCGATTTAAATATTTTCAAAAATTATGGTTTTTGTATTATTATTTCGATTAAATTAGATGATTTTAGATTTTAGTTTGAGGGTAAGCAGCATAACTGCACTTAAATTATGTTTTTCTTTCTTTCTTTTCACTTTTTTTTTGTGGTTAAGTTAAATTTAATACATTTGATTTAGTTGTAAATTATAAGAGCATATATATTTAAAGTTTAATACATTTTAAATAGGTTATAGTTTTAGAAATGTTATAGGTATAATTGTTGTAAATACAATCAAATAATTAACTACTAAATTACAGAGCAAACTCGTAGTGCTATTCAAATTGTATAATAATGGAAATCGTATTTTGCTTCAGGAGTAATCAAATACATATGCAAATGTCTCATTTTTAAGCACTTTTCCAATGGGTATCATGTGTATGTATGTGTATTGAGTAAATAAGCGCCATACATAGGTTTACAGATATAAATATATATGTATAGTTGGGGATATTCAAAAATTGGAATACAGAATTTTGACACTAAATTTGTTAAACATTTTTTTTGCATTTGGCCTACTGTTTAATTGGCAAAAAAAAAAAATAATAATAATAAAACATACAGTGTAGAAAATATATATATCGAATTTGCCATAACGATTCTGTCATGTTCAACTTTCTATTCTTTTGATTCCTCACACAACTTAAACTCAAATAACACTTAACAAATACAAATAATAATTGTTACTTATACAACTTGACACTCTACGAATTGAATTCAGGCTATACAGAAGTGATTTAACTATAAATTAAGGCCAAAAACAGAAAATGCACGCGTACACACATACACATAAGAAACTTAAGAACTACAAGACTTTCACTTAAACAATACAATGTGAATAATGATAAACTTTACAATAGCCATTAATGTATAATAATAATATAATTGCAAATTAGTTGGTGCCTGATGTCTGTGTGCCTGTTAGTTGATTGATTTTATGTTTAATAAATATTAGTTTGTTTCTTAGCCCATTTTGTTGCCACATTTGCTGTTAGTTTTTGTTGTTTGTTAGTTAACCTAAACTATGCGCTACACACTAGGAGTTATTCTCACAGTCATCGGGTTTGTTCTTGGTGCGTAAATTACTCAATAGATCGGCACAGTTATTGACCATCATCAGATAGTCGCCATTATCCTGCTCATGATTGATTCCAACTCCAATCTCTCCTCCTCCGCCACCAACATGATTGTTGCTTGGATTCGAGAGCAATCTCTCGTTTTGTCTGCAATATAAATAGATTTATTTATTAAAATATAGCTTATATGGAGTGGGTTGCCTCCATTTACCGATTGTGTGTTATATTGCCGAGCATATTGTGTGACATGATCACCGCATTTTCCAGCTCCTTCAGCAGCAGCGAGTTCTTTAGATTCGCATGCAGCTTCATGGCCGCTTGGGTTGTCGTATAAAGCTTGTTGATCACATTGTGTACGAGTGCCTCAGCTAAAAACAAATAAAGAATTAAGTTGAATTGTGATTTGAAATAATTATATATCTTTTTTTTTTCAACTCACGATCTTCGCCCTCGTATTCCTCCCCTCCGCCCACTCGCGGTTTGGCCGCATTGCCCGGGCTATTAACAATCATTTTAGTCTTATGATCGAAGCCGAGATTTCGTGGTCTCGGTGGCACCACCGGCTTATTGCTGGCCACATTGTTGGGTGTCTCCTCGGAGCTGGAGTCATCTTGTAGATTTGTGCCTGCAGCGAGATGAAATTACTTTAGTATTACAGCAGACTAAAACTGAAATCTTAAAATTACCACTGCTAAAGTTGGGCATCTTGCGTCGATTGCTGTTGGTGTTGTTGACCTTGTTGCCGTACTGCCGATTGGCTGCTATACAAGAGAAAAAGTGGGTGAGAAATAGAGACAGGAGAATTGAGAGTAAGTTTATTTATTTCTGCAGTTTTCTTTAAAGTTAACTCTTACCAATTGGCCCATTATTACGATTCTGCCCGTTGGAAGCGCTGCGCAATCGATTGCTGTCCTCTGGCTCCGAGTCGCTCTGTAAAAATCACAAATTTGTTATAAAAATCGAATCGTAAAAAAAAAATCTTATTGAAAAATGAAATTTGTGTAGTTTTCATATCTTTTTTGAATTTCACGTCTTTTAATAAATGCTTTTCATTTTTAACACCACAATCTATCTGAGCTTAATATGAAATTGTAGTCTAACAAATTTAAAATTTTTTAAATTATGATTTAATCAATGATGTAATATTTAATAATTCATTATTTATTCAGTTGAATTAAAAATTAAAATGCTTGCATTTCTACGATATCTGAGTTTTATTTATTTTAATTAACCCTCTTTGTCTACTCCCCACTTATATATACTCACCACCTGATTGAGCACATTCATGGAGTTGCTGGAGGCTCCCAGTCCGGATTTACCCTGGAGACTGTTGCGTTTGCTTGTTGAACGCGTCACGTTGCCATTGCGATGTGGCGTCGTTGTTTTCTGTGAGTTGCCATTCGATTTGCTAGCTAAAAAGTGAAGAGAGAAAAGGTCAGAGAATGTCTGAGATAGAGAGAGAGGGGGGAGTCTTACGCTTGCCAAAGTTGCCCATGTGCAGATCACTCAAGGAGCAAGCACGTCGAATCGATGATGAGGACTCCTCAATGGGCATGGGATTGAGCATTTTGGGATTACCTGTAAGTAGGCATAGACAGTTATCAGTTGAGGATTTAAACATGCTGGAAGGGTGTGATAACCAGGGATCACAAGTAATGGCTATAATCATAATTATTTTAATTTAAAGTACCAACGACAAACAATAAAAAATACATTAAAAATAATAGCATAATTATAATTTCAAAGAAATCTTTACATGATGTTAAATTCATTGATTTTAATGGATTGTCATCAATGATAATGATAATGTAGAGTAGTTTTATAAAAATCCGACAAGAGTCATTATATTTGAGTTAAAAAAAAATAAGCTCCTTTCAGGATTTTTATTAAATACAGTAAACATCACTTTCATTTATTTTGTGTAGAATTTTTTTCTATTAATGTTGTTTCTAATAAACGAACCTCAAAGGAATCCCAAAAGCCATGAAATACGGATTGCTCATGTATCTTCTATACACACTTCGTGATAAATAAGTCAAAGATAAAGAATACTTTATAATAGCAATTATGCGAAAAAAGTCCAATACGTAAGACAACAGTTTAAAAAGATTTTTAATGTGATCAAAAAATAAAATATATAAAAAAACCCTGAAATTATAATTTTTCTTACACAAATGTAATAATTAGATTCAGATATTTATGAAACTACTCAAAGTCATTAGCATTGAAGAAAATTCTTTAAAATCCTCAAACAAACATTACAATATAATTTGTATACTACAAATTATAATGATTACGTTCCCTAATGATAACAATGTAGATTCAACTGAAAAAGCAAATAGGACTGAAATGGGTGCAACAATTGGTGTGGAATAAGAAACTGAAAAGTGAAAATGTTTGCACAACAGCGAGGCAAACCTTGTAGCTGATCCTTGCATCCCTTGATGTTATCCTCAGCGTCATCTCTATCTTTTCTGTCATCATCATCATCATCATCGGCAATCACTTCCCTTGCCAGCTCCACATCGTTGTCATATCCAAAATCGGTGCTTTCCAAAACATCCGGCAAACTGCAATTCCTGCGAATGTTTCTCGCATAGGCACAGAGATCGGCATCGGCATTCGTGTTCGAACTCGGATTCGTGTTCGCATTTCCAGGCAATTGCTCCTCCTCCAGCTGATCTTGTGCTCGGGCCAACATGTCAAAGTTCATCGTCAGACTCTTCACATATCCCTTCTGCTTCGAGTTGCAGGTAAATGGACGCAATCGCGTCTCAGTGGCCAAGCGAATCTGTTCCATTTTACGCTGCTCCATTGCAATCAGCTTCTCAATGATGTCAATCTTCTTGGCAATATTCTGACACTGATGACTTGTCGAATTGTTGCCTCCCGTTGATCTCTCCACATTATCTTTATTCTTTTTATGCTTTGCCCGCTCCTGTTGAATCTCGTCGACCACAGCTTGGAGTTGTGGCTTCGTGTAGAGCTTCAGACTCTGCATGTGCTCCAGATTCTCCGGTGCATTGCCATTCTCCGCAAAGTACATCTCAAAGCTGCGCTCACCGCCATAATCACTGGGCAGACTGCCCACCAATGGCTCCATTTCCGTATCCGCTTCCGTTTCCGTTTCCAACTCCATTTCCGTTTCATTGTTGCGCTGCCGTTTCGCACTAGGCGTATACTTAATCTGTGAGACTGTATTGAATCTCACACTGATCTTGGGCCGGGTTTTCTGCCTGACACTCGTTGCTCGACGACTGCTCTCACTCGTGTCGAAGCGGGACACTTTTTTGAGGCAACTCTGGGTGGCCAAGGCGCCGCTGCTCACCGAACTCCTCATCGCCGGCACTGGACGTTGTTGTGCCCGCTGCTTTTCCCGCTCGAACTTGAGCAGATTATGCTCAAATTGACGCACAACGCTGGCGGTTCTCGAGCTGCAGATGGAGGCGGATTTCTTCTCTGGTCTCTTCTCCACGCTGCAGGTTAACGTGGACACCAGATTCTGAGGCTTGGCGGGAATGGGAGGCTTGGGTTTAAGCTGCTTTCTAACAAACATCGATTCACCATTGGAGCGAGGAAGGGATTGGGAATGGGATTGGTATTGGGAATGGGATTGGGGCTGTGACAAGGGATTTGTATTGCGCTGCTGTCGCTGCTGAGCGAAATCCGTGCTGAGACTTTTATTCACACCCGAATTGTATTGTTTATTCTTGGATCTCATGGTGGGAATGTGCTCCACTCCTGCAGCGGGTACTTGAGCCAGACGTGGATACGTCTTGGAGTTGGGCAGCGGCTTCAAGGGCTTCAAATTGTAGCCGGTGACATCGAAGCTATCGTAGGTAGCCGCCTGTTGACGCATATAGTAATCAAAGCTGCCATAGGCATTGGGACTACTCCCATAGGACTTGG
This sequence comes from Drosophila innubila, assembly GCF_004354385.1. Taxonomy (NCBI): domain Eukaryota; kingdom Metazoa; phylum Arthropoda; class Insecta; order Diptera; family Drosophilidae; genus Drosophila; species Drosophila innubila. Next base: position 15,601,240 of record NW_022995372.1, on the reverse strand, counting down.
ACACAGGGCCATGGAGTATAAAGTTCCTGATGCCCGCATGACACTGCATCGCATGAACTGGACGCTGTTGCTCCAGCGGCGGATCCAAGGGAGCACTCTTGCAGTCGCTCTCATCGGAGAGCACGCTCTCCAAACTGTTGCAATAGCTGCCGCCGTCGGAGAGCAGCGACTCCTGGCTGTGCTCATGCGGCAGCTGCCCGGAGCTGCTCAGGAAGAAACTGGCGCTGGAATGACGCTGCGTCTCCAGGAATCTCGCCTCCTCCAAGCGCTGCTGTGATGCCGCAAACAGCTCCGGCTTCAGAATGTCCGACAAGGACACTTTTCGCTCGCATTGATAAATCTCCCGATAAACATAATACTGAGTGCGACCACCGCGTGGAGGAGTTGCTGTTGGAGTCGAGTCTCCCGTGGAGCCGAGTGCTCGAAGATTCGCCGGCATGGAGCAGGAAACGGGCAGTGTTGCGTTTGGTTCATCCAGATCTCCATATTTGCGTGTTATCTCATCGATCATCTTCTCGGTGTCGGCATGAATCATGTCCAGAATGGTGCGTGCATCATCTGCATAGACCGAGTGACGTTTTGGCTCGACGGGCAGCGCACGATCCGTCTCCGCCGACCACTCCACCTCCTCGTGCACGGGCGAAACCGGACAGGACTTGTAGTGCTTTAATATGCTTGGCGTGCGTCGATTATTCCCAGCGGGATTCCTCTTGGCAGCGCCCAAACGAGGTGCCGTCTGTGCTGTCTGTGATCGACATCCTGAAGATGCATAGGAGTTGGAGGTCAGGCCAAAGGGCACGCCTGGAGGCGGATGAATCTGATGCACACCCACGTGATGCGGATAAGGTGGATAATGCTGTTGCACCTGCCGCATGGTTTGGAAATTCTGTTGCAACTTCGATTTGGGTGCAGCACAATTAAAAAACTGTGGCACCACCTCCTGTGGCGGATTTGGTGGCAGCTGTGGTGGCTGAGTTGGATTTGTTCTAATATACTGTGAAGGTTCGTGGGAAGCAACTAATTGGATTACTCAACAAATTACAGCAGTTATAAGAAATTTGATTGATTTTTTTAATTTGTATTTTTATTTTACCCAACATTATTTCAGACCAGAGCAAGCGCAAAAGGGAAGCAAAGAGAGAGAGAAATTTAAAGATAAAAGAAAATGGACGAGGCAAACAACAAATGGCAAAGTATTTACGATTTAGCCTACAGTTAACAAGGGGTACACTTTTTTAGCAATTACAATTATTCAGAGGTCGCAAATAACATTAAGCACATATTATAATTAAGATTTTATCACCTCAAAAAAGGGATGTTATTTTGAGCTGTGCAAAAACACAAAAGGGTCTGAGCAATAACAATTTAACATAACACTTTTCATAAAAATGTGATTGTAAAGAAATAACCAAAGTAATAATATTGATTATATAAATATGTTTTGGCTGAACAATGATAGCAGAGAAGAGAACACATAGTTTTAAGTTAAATCACACATTGTTTTTTTTTATGCGCCCGACAATAAAACGTTGAGAAAAAACCTTAAAGTGCTGAGCGATATTTGCGACCACTGCAAATAATAAATTAAAATGCATTCTCACCTGGCTTTGTATAGCACGATGGTCCAGCACTACGAGAGCCATCCAAGTTTCCCGCCAGACTCAGATCCGAGATACTATGGCTGCCTCGTAAGGGTCTATGGCCAACCTGTGAATGGGTTCAATATTCAATAGTTAATTGCAGGCAAAGGCAACAGAATTGTCAGTAAAAAGCTTTAAATGGTATGAATTAATTTAAAACCAATACAACTTTTGTCTCTTGTTGTTTTTTGTTGTTGTGGAGTTAACTGGTGTGGTGGGTTTATCAAGCGCCTAATGTGGGTTACTTAGATTTGTTGCATTTATTAATATACATATCTGCTGTTATTTCGATCTGTTTTCGATTATTTTCTATTTCTAGACAGAGTCTATTTTTATACAGTTTTTTAGCTTGTGTGAAGTCGGTCAGCTTCAAATCTTGAACAAACATTTTTTGGCTTATCTCATCAAGCATCGGTGGTTCAGTGGTAGAATGCTCGCCTGCCACGCGGGCGGCCCGGGTTCGATTCCCGGCCGATGCAAATTAAGATTTTTTATTAGTTTTTTTTAATATTTATAAATGTTTAAATTAATACAATAACTTTATTGTTCGCTTGCATTATTTTCGCTATTTATCTTCAGATTGTTCAAATCGTTTTCGTCTTGTAGATATTACAAATGATATGCTTCATACGTATTGGTAATTATACTTTCTCTATATTAAAGAAATACATTTAAATTATATTTTTTTCTGCATGTTAGTCTAATTTAATTTATAGATCGTATACAAATCGTTTCACTTAAGGGAGTTAGAAGTTTGAAATGGGTTATAAATAAAAATCTACTTCATATAAAAATTTGGTAGTTTATTCATATTAAAATTTATCATCATCTATTATATCTTTATCATACAGAATATTATTTTATTTTGTAAAGTTTTTAATCCCAGGCAGCGTTTTGCTATAATAATCTATCTATAATATATTATTATTACTATTAATTATTCTTTAAATCAGGTTAAATCAGGAAAATCGCAAGCGAACAATAAAATTATAATTTGCATATAATGAATTTAAGCAATTAGTGTACGTTAAATGTGTTACCAAGATGATAGGCCCTGCATTCAATTAAGGCCTTATGAAGCCTAAGCATTATGGCATAATGAAGTAGAAAGACGTCTAGAGCGAGTGAGTGAGTCGTAAAAGCGTTAACGTTAACGATCGATCAATTTTTAAGTTAGCCAACTCAATTGCTCACCTCGACTATGGCATTCAACTTTTTAATACCACTTTTGCGCGTGCCCTAAATAGGAGAAAAGGGTTTTCAAAATATTGGGAGATTTTTGGAGTGTCGAGTGTGTTGTTGTGTGTGTATGTGTGTGGTTGTGGCACAAGACAGACACCGAAGCAATGATGCAACACATAAAAAAAAGGGGAAAACGTGGGGGGAAAAAACATAAACATAAAATAACAAATAAATTGAAATAATAAAAAGAAGTTTTATTTAGTTTAAGGTCGTTTGCTACTCACATTCTCCAGCTGCTGTTTGACCTTGTTGATGACCTGCAGCAGCTCCTCCTTCTTGGTGCTCGTGTATGACTTGGTGATGGTGGGCGCGGCAGAGACGCCTCCCTTGCCATTCTCAGTGTTGTGCTTGGCGCTGATGCTGCGACGACCTGCAAATAAAGAAGGGAATCCCCATATGAATTATTTTCTTTTATTTTTTTTTCTTTAATGACTGGCAACTACTTACTGCTTGTGCCGCGTTCCAACAATAATCCTCCGGGTCCTTCTGGCAATGCAGCATGCAAGAAACTGTTGCTACTCTGTGGTAAATTCTCCGTACTTCCGCCCAGCGTGGAGGCCAACGATCTCTCCGCGTTCTCAGCACTTGGCGTCGATCCCTCGTCCTCCGTATCCGAGGTGCCTGTCCCTGTGCCCGTGCTGGCCGTGTGGGAGCTGCCATTGCCACTGGGCGTGGTCAATTGTAGTCCTGACTTTTCGAATTTCTGTCGTCGCACCGATTTCCGCAGCTCCTCCTCGTTCATGGCGGTCACCTTAAAGTCTCTGTAAATTATAAAGCAAAGTCAGTTGAAATTCGTAAGAATCTTTACTTAAATCTATAGATTAATATGAATCAAATATAGGATTTGAAATATGAATTTCCGCATTTTTACGTGCTGTTTTCTGCAATAGCTTCTGTTTTTCGTAGTGTCTAAACGATATGAAATTTTAAAAACAGTTCGCTGAAGTATTAGATGTCATATTAATATGGCAAATCGCACGACTAAAGCTATTTATTTCTTTTTTCAATCACTTTGCGGCAGTGACATGCAAACTTTAAAATGTATTTTATCTGTTTTTAATAAACAGGGAATTGCAATTCAAATTGCGATTCTCAAGCACATTTAATTTGTGAGAGCTTTGAACAGCTACTGGCTGTTCAATGTAGAGGAGAAAACAACAAGAGCTGAGCGGTTGACAAACAATTTATAGCCTTAGCAAAAATAAAGAGCAATAGTACAAAGTAGTGGGGTAAATCGAAATTTTAGATCGAGTTATATATCGAAATAGAAAATCGCCAAAAATAAGTATCGAGTTGTCGATGTATCGGTAAATAGTATTTCGAGTTTTTAAGAAAAAAACATTTTTATTTAAAAACGCAATTGTAATCAGAAAATACACGCATACTTTTATTATAAATCTTATTTCTTGCATCGTTTTCATGTTTTGTTCAAACTTTGGCAATTTGGAAGGTTATTTATTACGGTCGGTCCACAAAATAAACTACGTAGAACAAGCCCCAGTGAGTTGTCGATTTTTCATGGAAATCGATTTAATCAACTCGATAGATCGTCAAAAAAATAATCGAGTTGAAGTACTCGATAATCGCTTCCGCGAAAATCGAGTTGTCGATATTTCGACATATTTTTACATCAGTAGTAAAAAGCAAATGCGCTGCTTCGAGTTGAGGCGCTGAGCACAAATAATTTATGATGTACACTGTACAATGTAGAGCTCAAGTGTAAGAAATTAAGTTTTTTATATTTTCTTTACATTTGAAAACCCTATTTTATTTTATTTTCTATCAATGGTTCCGATTTCTGTTTTAGTTCCTAAATTAAACTATTTTGTGACTTACGTAGGCGTGCTGGGCGCAAGATTGTTGTAGAACATGCCGTGATCGGAGCTTGTGCGCTCCCCGTCCGAGATGTCCTCGATGTCGCCATCGTGATCGTGACTATGCGTATCGAATCGCATTCCCGGCTTGCGTTTATCCGGCATCAGACGCTGCTGGACAACCCCTGGACCCAAAGCACCATTGCTGGAGGCGACAACTGTGACGTTGGAGGAGATGGTGCCATTGTTGTGGCTGCCAATGAACTTGAGCTCACGGCGTGTCTCCATGCCAGAGTCTATGGAGGAGTCTTCGCTTAGATAAGTTTGATTGTACATGATGTCCTTGGATGAGGCGCTATTGTAATCGGAGGTCTGCACATTATGGACACTGTGTCCCCCCACAGAGGAGACTGTGCCGAGGGGACTCTCGGAATTGGAGCGTTGATCCTCCGTGTCCAGTTGACTGCTGCGTTGGGCCCAACGACCGCGAGCTCTGGGCGCTGCCACGCCCACCTGTTGACTGGGCGAGGAGCTGAGGTTGCCCATGGAGGAGGCAGCATGCAAAGCGGCAGCTCCCCCACCTCCTCCCCCGCTAATGACAGGCGTGGGAATGGACAAGGCACCGCTGTCGGAATCCGCAGCTGCCTTCCGCATGGCCCACTGCGGCAGTTGGCCAACATCCGACAGCTGATAGGCATTCCGACTTGGCAATGGCTCCGGAGGAACCACAAATTTGGGTGCCAGCTGCTGATGTTCCAACTCGCCAGTGGGGGACTCCAGCACAATGGCATCGGGGGGTGAAATGGGCGCCAAGGGACGCTGCAGCGGAGCATGTCCAGAGCGTAGACGCTGCTGGGACATCCTCGCCTGCATGGTGACAATCATGTCGTGCGGCACCTGCCAGATGAAGATGCAGCCATCCCCACTGGCCGAAATCAAATGCCGACAATCATTTGTGAACTTTAATCCCGTTACGAGCTCACTGTGTCCATACATCCTGGCCATGCACTCGCTGGAGTAATAATCGTAGACGGCGAGTGTCTTGTCCGTGCAGGAGGTGGCCACATAAATGCCACTCGGATCGAGACTCAACTTGATCAGACTGCCATCATCCGAGTGGGAACCCTTGAAGGTCTTTGTCTGCTTTGCATTCTGTGTGCCGTAAACTCGTACATTACGATCCTGGCAGGCGGTGAGAATGTGTTTCGCATTGGAGTCCACTTCCATGTCATAGAGCGTGGTCTTCCCCGAGGTATTTGTGCCACGCATAAAGATGTTGCCCTGAAATGTGAATGAAAATGAGTGAGCAAATTTCCATTTATAGAAAATAATTTATAATCTTTGAAGTAATTTTAATTTGTAAGTCAATTAATGTAATTTTTTATGTATGCTCTCCTCAACTTACCTGAAAGCTTCTAAACATTATAGATTTGTCTGCCCCACAGCTGATCATCTGGAAAGTTGAGTCCGGCACCGACGAACTTGATCGATGTGATCGAGGAGCTGTGATCGTCCAAGGTCTGCAACAGTAGATAATTCTGTGAGACATCAAAGACATGAATGAGGCGATCGCGACTGGCGCTGGCCAAGAGTTTGCGCTCAATCTTATCATTGGAGTACTCCAAGCACAAGACCTCCGATTCATGCGCCTCGATGGTTGTGAGAAGCTTGAGATTCTGTAGACTGTAGACACGTATGTTGCCACAACGATCGCCACTGGCCAAATGCTGTAGCTCTGGACTGATCTTGATGCAACGCACACCATTGCGTCCATCGTAGCTGGAGTTTCCAGCCTTGTCGAAGAGCGAGGAGCCCTGATCCTTGATATAGTGCAAGTCCTCATCGCTGTAGATAATCTTCAGCAACTCCTTGGAGTAGATATTCTTGCGATATATCTCATTGTTGGCACAACTTTCCAATCCCCACACACGTATCGTGTCATCCGAGGAGCACGTGACAAAACAATCCTCCGGCAGCGTCTGGGAAGGCTCACGCTCCAGATTATATGGCACTGTCTCCACGCCCCAAATGCACGTGGAGTGATAAAGGAATGAATGCGATTTTCCCACTCGCGAAATATCGCGAAGATCCCAAATGTACAGCGAGTGATCGTTGTAGACGCAGCTCACCTGTAAGAGGACGAAATTTTGTTACATTATTTAACTTATTTATGTTTTGAAAATAATTTAATAACAAAAGATGTCCAACATTAGTGAGATTACTTTCAATTTGGATGCAGAATCAAAATAGAGGCCATATAATGATTAAATTTACATTCCGCAGTTGAATGAGTTAGATTTGACAAAGCTATGACAGATTGAACTTTTAAAAAAACCGTTAAGGCGAAACTATGGGAAAAATAGACAGTGATCGAAAGTATGAAAAAATGCACAGTAAATGCAGAATAGAGGTAAAATTAAATTAAATTGACATCCCGCAAGGAAACCTGTTAAGATTTGACAAAGCTATGACAGATTGATGTTTTTGAAAAAGCGTTAAGGCGAATATATGGAATAAATGGATAGTGCTTGAAAGTATGAAAAAAATGCAGAGTGCTGGAAAAATATGGAATTTTCCAATTCTGATGCAGTATCAAAATAGAGGCCAAATAATGAAAAAATTTCACAGTTTGAAATTTTTAAAAATGTGCCAAGGGGAAAGTATGAAAAAAAATTGATTGCTACCTTGGAGCGCTGCTCGTCAAAGACCATGGCAATGCAGTCTGGAAACTTGGCCTGTTGTGGCACCGACATAATGTGATTAATCTGAATACCCTGGGAGACATCCACGCCCAGATAATGGGTTCTCGGCAGCGTCGTCACGTATTCCAAGGTGGCTGCATTGAAGATGCGTATGATGGACTCTGCACAACCGACGAGAATGAAGCGTTCGTTGACACAAATGCAGTTGGCGTTGCTGGTGCGACATTGCACCCACTTGTCGAGCAAACGCCTCGAGCTGAACTCAACCAGATGACCCTGTCGGGTGATGGCATATGTGCTCTCCGAGCAGATTCCTTTGCCGCAGGCAACGGCGCAAAAATCGTTGTCCGTAAATCACCGAGAATGGCGCTGCGACCCATGAGAGGAATGGGATCTTTGTACTGTTGGAAAAAGATGAGAAAGTTAAGGTATCTTTTAAAACTGTTGAGGATCTGAATTAATTACCTTTCGTCCTCCTTCCAAGTACCAGTATTTGACATGGCGATTGCCCACGGTGACAAAGTAGCTGCCATCCTCGCCAAAACACAAGGCAGCCACCTTGGAGCTAATCTTGTTGGAGGCCATTTTCAGATTCGCCTTCCAGTCGAACACATTGACAATCATGTCGTGTTGAGAGCCAACTGATACCAGGTACTTTCCCGTCGGTGAGAACGCCTGTCGAATTAAAATATATTAGAATATAGAGTATCTGGATACATTTAGGATTCCACATACCACACAGGTGACGGCATATTTGTGATCCACAAACTCGGCAATGACGTTGCCGCCGCTGCATTGCTCCAGATTGCCATTTGGCGTCTCCAATTCCCAAACTTTGATGGCAGGATTGATGCCACATTCCCCTGTGGCAACGTAACGGCCGCAGCGGGAGAAGGCAACCGATGTGAATGCTTTGCGGGAGGTATTGACCAAATAGGCCTGAGTATGACGTTTGGCATTGAACAGGACCACAGTGCAGCTGTTGAAAATAAATATAAATGTTGAGAAATTGTCGACAGAAAGCAATTCCACAGTTGGCTCAATGACAAGTTTCTTTTATTTAAAGTGCATGAGGAGCTGGCACAGCGGGATGTGCCTGAAGAATGTCCTGAGAGCTTACGCTGAATCTCATTTCATTTATTTTCGAATTACTTTTCTTATTTTTGTAAGAATTATAAATACAAAGAAACTAAGAATTAAATTTAAGGAAACAAAAATAACCATGAAAAAGCACAAAAACTAGGAAATTGACAAGAAAAATATTCAGAGTACAGAAGTTACTATAAATTAACTTCATAAATATAAATGGTTCGACAAAATTTTGTTTGGTTTTGGCTTTCTTCAAGTATTTCAGGAACTTAACTAAAATTTAAAATAGCTGTTTTTATAGGGAATCTACTATTTCTGTAAAAAAAATCCGACTCATATTACGTATACGTATTAAGTATTCGCCATTCAAAATTTAAGTAAAAATGCGGCTCAATTAAACGTCAGCTAAATTGTTGTACGATATTTGTAGCAAGAATTCTTCATATATTGAGCAGCAAATAAGCTTAAGTTAATCAGGACTATTAGTGACAGTTCTCAGCTAAACTTATTGCTATGCTACACTTATATAGATACTCACCCCGCTGGATAAGCCAACAGTCCGCTGATGGGCGACACATCAAGTGCCGCATTGCTGCAAACAGTCAGACCCAAGACTCTTTTGAGTTTAATCTGCAATGAAAATCGATAGAAGAAATCATAAAAATTAGTATTACATCATTTGAGGCATGTTTTGTTTTATTTAGACAAGGTCAGCGTTAGGCATTAAGCCATATTAGCATTTGCACAACAACTCATTTCGAATGTGCTGTGTAAATTATTTACGCACACAATTCGCACATTTGTCCATCGAGTGTGTGAGATTTATATATCAACATACTTTTATGCTTGTTCAAGTTGCATAATAGCATAAGCAAATTTAACAGCAATAACAACAAAGTCAATGTGTTAACTCCATTTTCCAATAAGTCAAACTAAGCCCAAAGAAAAGCCAAAGCAATGAGGCTTAAATGCAAATGGGATTGGTTGTGAAAGTGCGAAAATTTAACGTGAAAACCAAAATGTGATATTCACTCTAACAGAATAGTTCATAATTAACTAGTTAATTAAGTAATTGTTCTTACAACGCCTTCCGTCTTATGGCAAAGTTACAATAATAAATAGCCAACACTTTGTTATTATTTAGTTATTATATATTTGTTTTTCTATTTCTGCTTCTATTTTTCTGTCCATTTGTTCCGCCTCACTAAAGCTTCACCTTGATCTTAGTCAGGGCGTTCTGTGAACTATGAAATAAAAAATCTAGTATGTGTGCTTAGTGAGCATGCTTGAATAGTAAATACTCTGCTTGTGAAGTGAAAACCCCAAAAAAAAAAGTAAATTAAAATATGTTATATTATTAATTGTTATCTGTGTATTAATTTTAAATTGACTTGAATAATAAAATTAAAATAAAGATGATACATTTAACATAGAATATTACACATTGCATAAAGTAAATAAATAGAATATAAAATTTAAGTTAATGGTTTTTTGTCTGTAACAAAATTTATTCAAAAACAAAATACCTTTCTGTCAATAGCTGCTGAGAAATAATAATTTTTTATTACTTGTAGAACGAGAGAGGAAGTGCGAGTCAAGTGCCTTTTGACAGCTGCGACGCAGTTGCACTTGTCTGTTTAGCAGGCTATATAATGACAACCACAGTTGGTGGTGCGTGGGCGGGTCACCACTCAAGGCATTGGATCCGCAACCCATAAAATAGTTCAATAATCGCTGGCATGCAAAGAGCATCCAAAAAATACTCCTGCTACTTAATGGCCGCATCATGCTTTTGCGTCGCAGATACCAGATACAAATGTTAAAGCTTTAAGTTGAGCTGAGCTGAGATCATCTGGTCAATGTATGGAATTGTGTCTGACGTTGATTTTCGGTTTGTTTACTAGACGCAAATTCACTCTAGAGTCGACGACGACGACGTCGCATTACTCGTATTTAATTTGCCACCAACGCAGCATCAAAATATTTCTCATTCCAAAAGGTCGTTGTTGAACCGGTTTACATATTTCATACATCTGTATATATTAAATACCTAGTTAGTTGGTTATCTAGATATATATTTGCATTCCTAACGACTATAATATGCCGTGAAATTGTAAACACTATTGAGTGTGCCTAGAAAATTGCCATGTGAAAACCGTAAATATATGTTAACTATATCATTACTCTGTTTGGCAGTCAATAAAAAAATTAAGGATGAAGAAAAAAAAGGCGACGACGAAATACCCTCTGATAACTAGAGACTGTTTTATTTCAATTATATAATATATACATGATAATTTCATGCAAACAGTATTACATAAAGAACAACTAACAATTAAATTGGCACTATTGATAAAACAATTTAATTTCACATATATAATATAATATAAAATTTACATAAACCACAAATAGGAGTTAAAAATAAATATCTTTTATGACAAATTTATAATACCTTCTCTCGCTAAGTGTATCGTTTGCAGTACCAAATTGAGAACGTTTTACGCCGATAGCAAGGGTAGCAATTGAAACATTGCACGGGATTACGCGATGTTTGCACAAATATTCGTACTGCCATTAAAATCTTTTATCAAATGATTACTTATTTTATGATAAATGGAAAAAGTGTTAAATTAAAGTAAACAACGTTTTATGCATTTCTAAAAAATAAAAAACTAACTACACTTTTATTTCGTCCAACTTTTGTTGTCAAGTGCTTAAACTTGTATGTCTTCTTCCTGAACTTTGGTTATTGCTTACGTTCGATTTATTCGCTTGCCGGAAACCAATTCGCGTATTCATTCATGAAATCAAATTTATGGTAGCCAAATACTTTTGTTACATATTTGGTTAAGCAGCGAAATTTATTTTGTGCGCATTGTCAACCGCATAAGGCAAACAAAGTTGGGCTTTGATTGATAGATGCGATGCGCAGGCAGTTAAATACTTTTATTAATTATAGTTTAATTCCGTTGTGACACATGACACAGTGCCACATTTTGCACATGGCACACTGAGCGTATGCGTGATTTGTGTCGGGCACAACAGGAAAGTATGTGAAAAGTAAAATTATCAGTTAGATATTCAGTTGAATATTCTGATAAGCTTGCCAAGTTCAACGAACGTTTTTTCAAATTTAATTTCAACTATATAATTGCCCATTTCTGTTGGCTTAAAACTAGAGTGAGTTGTGAGTTGGCGGCACATTTTTAAGCTGCCCACAACAAAATCTGCGGGGCACATCCAAGCCCGCGTTTGCAATGAAAAATGAAAAAAAATCATCGTGACAGTCGAGCTTAAATATTTGCACGACAGGTGTCAAGCAGTTAACCAGTCACAAGTCAGACAAATGAAATGCTTAAAACAAAAAAAGGCTAAATAATAAAAAAAAAACGATACAAACTAACGGCCACGAGGTCGTTGAGTAGATTTATTTATGCAAATTCGCAAGTTTTTGCTGCTTCTGCTACATGTATTACGTTCTATTTAAAAACAAACTTTTGCGGAAGCTTAAGAAGGAGTGAGAAATTAGAGTTTGCTGTAGAAATTGTCTGTTTATCCCTTAAAAAGATGGTACGATAGACATGTATGAATTCTTTGTAGATAAAAAATAACTATTCAGAAATATATTTTTTTTCATTTCATAATTACAGGGTATTAAATTGGTACATATAATATATACCTATGCAACCAAGAAAATACGCTAGTTTAATGCTCTAATAGCTAAGATAGCGTCTAAATCATAAATTCTAATCAATTTTAGCTAATTTCTTTGAGTGTTGTCTAGAAAGCAGCATTTATAAGGCAGTTAAGATTAAGTTTAGAAAAACAAATAAGAACTAATCGAGTATGCTGGACTGCCAGCTACTCGTGTCCATATATAATTTATGGACTATGTTTATATAATAGCTATTAATAATACTTTTTTTTTTTTTTTTGGTATTTTAGTGGGTATAATCTTAAGAGTTTTGTTCTAACATACGAATCTAGTTTGAGACAAATATTTTTACTACAGATAATCTAGATGGATAAAGCATATTCAGAGTTTGAAGGACCGTATATAACTTTAACATTTATGTAAACCACTTCAGATCATTTCACTGTTTTCTTGATATTAATTTAAGTTCAAATATAAGCCTCTTATATTGCTATTCAATCTGATTAATTACATATGCTCGTTTAATTCATGGAGGTCGCTAGATATTGCACTTTGAAATCCCCCAAGTTACATATTCGTATTAGAAGCTGAACTATGCTACGAGTGTTTACTGTTTATTGCCGCATTTATCGCCATGTTTTGTGAATTTCTGATTTGCTTTCATCGGTATTTTTTGCTGTGTTTTGTGTGTTTGCAAATATGCCGCTGGGTAGCCAACAAAAACAGCTCGTAAAGTCAAACACATACACAAGCACATACAGATACATTTATACAGATACATTCAAGTCTAGCTCAGTGCGCTGTTGAACGTGAGTAAAATGTTTATGCTTGTTTTGTGCTGTGTTTTTGGCAGCCATTCGCATTGGCTATAGATAGTTAAATTGTTAAGAGCGTATGCAGAGAGTGCTACCATGAAATATTTAAAGCCATCCACAGACAGGCAATGTTTCCTTGACATTGTATCTACACATTCCTTGCCGGTTTAGAAGCTCTCTGCGGCATCTACAAAGGCTAATTGCCTATAATTACTTGCGGCTAACAATTCAACTCAAATGGCAACAATATTTAGATGAATAATCTACTCATACAGTCACAACTTCGCTCTGGCCAAGAAAAACCACAAAAACTCATTACAAAATGGGGAGACAAAAGTTTTTCGGTCATATGAATCATGCCACACAGTCTCTGTGTTCGCAGTCCGACAAGAGAAAACGATTAGCTATCGGTATACCAATTTATCGAGTAAGTATATTCAATAGAACTTTTACCTCATAGGCAGCTACATCCTCTTTGCCATAGATGGCAACTGGTGATGAATTTCGCGGCGCAAACATATTTTTCTCTTATCTGAACAATTCATGCCAGCAACAATTGTATTTGTTATCTTTTAATCTCTTACTTAATGTTATATTTTTTTATGGCACTGAAACACGCCCACAATATACATACTACTATTTTTATATATAGTATGTTATGTATTTCTATGGATAATTATAAATTCGTTGCTTTTTATTGGGGGCGTCGTTTTTTTATTTTTTCGATTTGTACAATTAATAATACACATGAAATAATACTTTTCGGTTATTTTGCACTGCGATTTTTAACTGTGATTCGTTACAGTTGTTGTTTTTTTAAACGATGACTAGTCTATATATGTATTTGTATCTTGTGACTCTTTCAAGGTCGTTTCTATGTATTTGTATTTGTTTTCGGTTCTTCGGTTCGTTTTTTTTTCACATTTCGATAGATTTTCTCAAAGAAATGAGATTAATATTTCCATTCAAAATACTTTTTTTCAAGCTTAATGTTTGAGTATATTCATTATTTATTTATTTATATTCTTTACACTTTTTCTCGCTATTTTTTTTTGGAAGAACAAATTGTGCATAGCAAAATCAAAATAATAATAATAATATTCTATGGTTTGTGTATTTGTCGCTTGTCAGTCGACGTCGTTGTCGCTGCGTATCTGACGGATACGTTTCGTTTTTAGCGCGGCTCAAATGAAACTGTCGAGAAACTGTTTCTACAGGCCAAGCAAACAATCAACGAGCCAACAAAGAGAGACGTCAAATCGCTTGGCCGGCCACCTTCTCACTTCTCACTTCGATTGAGTTTTTGAGTTCCAGAGACTTGCATTTGAAAGCTCTTTGCGTGCGAGTACGAGTATCTCGTTAATGCTCAGCTCGCTTTCAGTCTCAATCTCCGTCTTCGTCTCTGTCTCAATCTCAGTTCAAGTCTCGCTCATTAATTTGCATATTTGAAAAACACGTTTGCGTCGGGCGTGGATTGGAGTCAAAAGCGAAAGATACATGAAACTTGGCCCGATCGCTTGACCGAGGCGTTGTTGTTAGTTGTGTTATTATTTACTTTAATTTTGTTGTTATTATTGTTGTACCTATCGCCTCACGTTTAGCATTCTAACACGCGATTTGAGTTTGCGATTGACAAATGACAATTGCGCCAGCAGCAACCACAATCAAAAATTTCAAATGACCGAGAATTGCATAAATCAATGCAACAAAAAGCGGGCGAGTTTCAGACGAGAATCGATTAATCAATTGTAGGGGGCACCCACTCGATAGTTCGCATACCCTAGACTCATAACAAGTACCTTTGAAAGGTATACCCAGTGTGAATATACTCGTGTCCAAGAGATACATTGATAGCTTTAGCTCATTTTACAGAGTGTCTAAGAGTTTATCTGTCTTAACTTGGACCAAAAGTGTTGAAAGCCTCATAAAATCTGTAATTGAGTGAGCAAAGACGAACATATTAAAGTGTTTATTTTACTTACTTTACATCATTATAAAGAGTATTTTCTAGTCAAAATTTCCTTATACACAGCATTCTTGTTAGAAATTAAATTCTTATATATATAAATAGTCAAGCTGAAAGTGTTCAAAACCTCGTTAAAATTGCCCAAGTTGCATCTTCATATATGTTTATCTGCGTGCATCTATGCTTATTTTTTTACATTTTAGAGAGTATTTTCCAGTCGACCCTCGCTTGCTGCATTCCATTCAATAATTAAAACTCTACATATATGAATAGTCAAGCTGAAAGTGTTTAAAGCCTCATTATAGCTGCCTAAGTATCAATGTATCTGTATCCACATCGATACATATGTATCTTTTAAAATGTATCTCTCTTTCTGGCTGTCTGCACTGCCCACAAAATGCAATAAATTGCGAGCAAAGCAATCCAATATTGAATTGTAGGCGTACACGTTGCCTCCAAAACTTGTAAACAACCACAAAATTAGGCAAATCAACCAACAACAACTACGACAACAACAACTATCTCCAGCAGAGCAAAAGCAGCCGAGTCAGGCAAGTGGAACAGACCCAACGTCATGCCATTATAACAATAGCACACAATGGTAATGGTCAGATACTCGTACTTGTAGTTGATAGATATCTCCGACTGGAATTAGCTACGATAGTAAAATGCGCAAATAGAGCCATAGAATTTTTTACAATAGATTTATGCGCAAAATATGCAAAAGAGATAAAATATTGAATATGAATACGAATATGAATATGAATATGGGTGCTTAACGTGTGTGTACATGTTTGTTTAGATAAAAAGCTTTGACTACATGGTTTTATACGAAATATATGTAACTTGCATATATTTATCTCAGTCTTTTCTAAGGGCTGCTTAATTTTATAATCTATTTTTTTTATATCATCTGAATTAATCTACTATTTTCACATTTAATATTAAATTTCTTTTTTTTATCTATTGAGTTTTAAATTTTATTTATACAAAATTTATTAAAATTATAATTATTAAATGAAATCAAATATCATAATTTTATTTTACATTTTAAGTAACATTTAGCTAAAACATTAATTTTACAAATAAATATATAAATAAAAAAGAAATATCCTGAATATTAGCTTTACCAAAGATTCCGTCGATATTTTTTTGGTTTTTTTTATCGGTTTTCCAATAAATTTGTAATATTATCTGCAGATAAAATTTAGATAAACAAAAAACACATTAAATATGTAAGTTCAAAAAATATATATGTACCATATACTCAACTAGAAGTTTTTAGAATATTTATCAAAGCTTTTTAAGATCTCGACCATAATTAGAGATTTCAATAAGCAATTTTACCACACATTAAATAGGAAGTACATAGCTCTATTTATCGCAAGGCCACCATAAATTCAACTCTTTCCTTACATAAATATTTTTAAATTTGTTGACAAAGCTAGAGGAAAAGATAATCAATTTGCATAACACACACAAATCAAGTGAATTAATCAGCAGCAGCAGCGGCAGCGACTGATTGACAAACAAAATGCATTGTTAACATTCCCATTTCCCTGCAATAAAGAGAAAGACAACAACAACAACAAAAACAAAGACAACGCCACGCACTTGAATGCCTTTGCCAGTGTAGATCAAATGCGAGTCTGAGAAACGGCGACCGAGACCGAGACCCGGCTACAGATACATTTACATGAACACATACATTTACAGATTCAGGCCCAATGGTGCAGTTGTGTGTGTGTGTGTGTGTATCTTGCAGTGTAGTTTATGGGGGAAAGTTACCAGCGACAGCTCTGACAGATGCTAGGCAGATATATAGATAGATAGATGGATAGAAACGACTTGAAACTGCATGCGGCAGATACTTGTGTACGTATTCAAATGAAGGCAGATTTTTTTATTGTTGTTGTTGGTATTATTGTTGGTAGCAAAGCTATGTCACTTGACCGCCTTTTCCTTTGATTTGCTGCGCCGTGAAAAGTGGCCCAACAAAAGATATTTACGTGGATCACAGATCGCAGTTTGTTTGTTTGTTATTTTTTACAATTAAATGGCATTTGCTTCATTGTCAGTTGACATAATTGTAAAATGTTCAAATGGCTTATGACGCATTTGACATTGTTGTAATGCAATTGTAATTAAATTGGCTTTCTTATAGGTTTACTTGGCTTGTCAATAACTTTTAAACGGCAGTGTGGGCATTTTTAATAACAATTATGATTTATTATTGATTTCTGTTTAGAGTGCCAAGACAAGCTAGATAGTTACATATAATGCCTGATTCGTAGATTGACTTAACAATGAATTGCATCAAATGAATAGCTCGAAGATTAAGCTAAATATATAAATTTTATACGAGTAGAGATCTTGATTTATGTAGAAAAGGATTGATTATAATAAAAATAAATATTAATTATTAAAGGTGTTGATATCAAAGACATTTAAGGGAAAATATCTAAGGTTACTATTCTCTCAAATTTTAAGCGTACAAGAGAATAATGGATATCTTTTAGACTAGCACTGCACCCTAACTAACTTATTTATATTAACTATGGCTTAAATTAGTTCGCCCGAAGCGAACAGTTTCGTGGAATCAAAAAGGCACGACTCGACATTATTTTTGCACGAGCAAGAGAAAATAAATTTGATAGTTAATTGTTATTTTGAATAGCTCAATACTTTAAAAACTTGATATCTTATAATTAGACTTGTATAAATTTGAATGTTTTTTATCTCTATTTAACATATACTATTTATAATATTACGTTTTAATAAATTAAAATTATTTGAACAATTATTTACCAATTATAACATAAATTGATATATATAAATAAAATATCTTTTATGTATTTATTTAGTCAAAAATGTACAGAGTATTCCTTCCAAATAAGATCTTCAATCCATATTTATATTAGTAAATTTATTCCTTTTAACTTAGTTCCTGGTTTGCTGTGTAGCCTCAATCCAAGGCGCAGCTTTTTAAATGACAATGCCAAGCCCGAATCTAAGCAGTTTAATCGAAAATGTACTCAGTTACTTTTAATCAAAAGTGCAACAACGATTTCCAATTGGCGCCAAATGTCAATCAATGGTATCTGGCCATGATTTGACTATCTGACGAGTGCGACATGCGCAGGCGCATTTATCAATCTGTCAACACAGACAAGATTGAGACCCCGATAGGGTTAGCCTTAGGCTTTGATTAATTTAAGAGTCACTACTATTCAAAACATTTGCAGCTGAAGGAGTTGGACAGTATAAGCATTAGTTTGGGCATTAATCTTTGCCAAATTGTTATTTATTTAACATTAAATTTATTAACCAAATATACAGCAAACTAATAGACTTGTATTCTGAACTTAAACATAATCCACAACATGATTCGCCAAGAAAGCTAAACTTTTAAAGTTCATAGCCCACTTTCAGTTAAATTGCAGACTTGGCTGGGTGTCAAAGTGAATGAAAGACGTTTAAAAGTCTGACTAATACTCGTAAATCTATTTGACTTTGCAGTGCCAACATTGTCGTTGAGAGTCGACATCATCGACTTTTTCTCCCTCTCCTTTCCTGAATCTGCTTCAGCTTCTTCTTTTCTTTTCCATCACTGGTTGTGCTTTAGTAGAAAGTTGATTTGAAAGTCTAGTCCATTTTTGTGGTTTTAGTTAAAAGGATTCGCTACTTTTGCGTTTAATAATTGCGGACAACTCTAGTTTTAGATTGTTTTATAAACTTGACCAAAAAGGTGTAGGAAAATTCGAACAAATTGTAAAGATTAAATAAAATGTTCGAGCATAAGAAAATTCCAAAAATAAATTCAATGAAAAGTTAATTTAAGGCTGAAATATTTTAACAACAAGGTATATTAAATTTAGAAATGATTGATTTTTATTTGCATGAAAATATACATGAACTTTTGACTCTTTGTTTTCTTAGTGACAGGGAATTCATCAATCGTCTATTAGATAATAATTTTTACGTTAAATTTACAGCTAAAGCATATTATTTCAACACTTTAACCCATATCATCTTACACAATTAACGTTATCATCATTCAAATAAGAGTCTCAATGTCTTTGATGAGATATTGATTATATAATAACAATTTTTGTGTGGTCTGAATTTACCATGGTTAAATATTGAAAAATTAATTAAATTGGAGCTTTAGTGAAAAGCCGTTGTGTATTTCATAAACATTTTTATGTACTGATAAATGCTGCAGAGGAGTTAAGATTATGACAAACGGTTAAGTCCAGACGTTGTGGCAACCACTCGAAAATGCGAATGCGTTTGAAACTGAAGCCGACATCTAAAAGCCACAAAGTCGAGCGAGCAACGCCCACAGACAAATCGTTCAGACACAGAGACAGAAATTCGAGTGAAAAATGCGCATAAATTTGTGCTAAAAATCGAATATCCAAAAATATATCGAAACGCGTTGTTGAATGCAACAGCAGTCGCAGCAGTAACGCACTTAAGAAAATTGCTACAATTTGACGGACAACAACAACTCGAAGTACACCCAAACTCGAAACAAAAACACAAACAAACACACACAGCGTGTTGTGCCTAACAACAGGTGTCAGTTGTCAGTTTGCCAGCCCCAAAACTGCCCACTGTGCACTGCACTCTGCATTCATTGATACTCTCTAAAAATACAAGACAAGCTGAAGGGTATTATAAATAAACCAAATCCCAAATATTTAGCTATTCAAAAAGAGTTAAAGTTACTCTTGTGTTCTCTACAGGGTATCCGCTAGTCAAGCATGCTAGTTTTATTATATTTTTGAATCGTTTTTGCTTAATTTGGAGTGGTGATAAATTCAAAGTACTTAGTTATTATGATCTTAAGACTTTAGTTTAATTAGAAGTCGCTGTCTGGATGTGCTTCCGGCATTTGTCATTATTGTTTATTACATTTGTTGTTCATGTAAGAACAATAATGGGAGATCACAGCCCACAGTTGTGTTGCTTTAATTATAAGAATGTATTGTCTGCCAAACTGAATCAATATAAAGCAACGACTTTGGCACACATAGAAGAATAGTTGGGGATTGTTTCATTGTCTTCATTTCCGAACTAAATTAAATATACTTTCCATAAAAAACAGCTCATTTTAAAGGTTTAAATAACCATCTGTCCAGTTGTATAGATGAGAAGCTTGCAATCTTGTGTAGCTACTTTAATTAAAGCTTATTTTCGCATGTTTTAAGTTAAAGATACTTTTGTAACTCATGGCCAACCACTCATAATTATCATTAAATTCACACCCAGCTGACCAATTCACTTGTCGTTTCTAGAACCCCTACGAGCAGTTGTTAAATATTAATTATTTTAATTATATCCTGTGCCAAAAATAACAGCTTAAATAGGAGAACTTTTGTTGAGAGTGCTCTGCTTAATACTATGAATATAATCGACTTTTCTTCTTCAATACTATCCGATTAAAATGATATTTTTGGATAAATTATGATACTGACCATTTTCAAGGCTATATCTTTGTAGGAATCAATTGGTTGCTCATTTGGGTCAAGATTGGTCAGCTCTCGTTTCAATTGATTTTAATGGTATAAAAGGTTGGTCAGGAACAGCTCAAAAAATTCGTGTCTTTCAGTAATATTATTATTATTCAGTATATTATAACGAGTGGGAGGACAGTAAACAACAAATTGTTGTTGATCTTAATACTCTTTTTTACAGCTTGTTAAGCAATAATTTATCTTGCCAACGACACACTTAAAGACCTCAAGTAATTGTCAATGATTTCAACTGGAAACCAATAAGCGATTGAGACAACTTAAAAGGCTTAAATAATTATCTAAAACAACAACAAGGTAAGCATTAATTTAATTATTTTAGTTTAAGTAAATTATAATTAGTAAGTCCGTAAGGTAAACATTTATATTTCTGAGATGGTTTAAGTATAAAAATACTTAGTACGCTTTCATCCATCTATATCTAAGATAAGACAATGGCAGCTTTCTTTAAATAATTTTCACACTTATATTACCCATACAAAGGTAGGGCAAAAGTACATGATATTTGCTTAAAAAAATAGTTACAGTGTTTAAACTGTAAACCGGTTTTCCCATTTGTTCTGTACCTTCTCGTATTTGTATTGTTTTATGGTCGTCACCGTTATATTAAAGGGCTGTAATCAAGTAAGAAAATGACAACACAACATTAGTGAAAAACTGCTTCTGGCAATCAAATGCGCTTCAATAAAATTTTAATACAATAAATAACAAATGATAGGGTATGGTTGTAGGTATTTTGTTAACTGCCAAATGGAACAAAATCAACAAGGTAATCAGAAATTGGACAAGAAACAATAATAAAACTGACATCATCTTCCGAGCTGACATCACAAGTTCTTGAGATTCGTATCGTATCGTATCGACTTGAGTTGACGTTAAAGCTCGGTCATCGTGTATCTCATTAGAAATGCATTTGCAAAATTCGAAGCGTGTTAGAAACCTGAAACCTTCTTTCAATTTTTATTTTCGTGATTTTTGTGATTTTTGTCGTGCAACTAATTAATAAATCAAGCAACAAATTAAACACGAAACAAACATTGCAAAGTAAACAAGCAAATAAATTTTCAACTTGTCGACAAAAGTGGGAAAAAACAAATTAAACAATTGTTGTCTACAGAAAGGAAAAAACATTAACATTAACATGAACATTAACATTAGCGTGGGTGGACAGTTTAAATAAAAAAACAAGCTGCAACTTTCAAGTTGAAACTGAAACTGAAATTTGGGACGTTTCCGTGGAAACTGAAGAAAGTCAATTGGCTCGCTGGAAATCTCTCAGCGGTGGACGTGGCGCGTTGTGGGCGTTAACGGCTAATGGCTTGATAAACAGTCCATAATCACGGACATTGCGGCATTCAGTATGCAAATTAGTGAAATCTTATCGCTTCAATTGTCTTCTTTTCAGTTTAATCAAATGTCATAAGTTTACTATAATTTTAAACGACATTTTCTAAATATGGTATTTACAGCTTTATAAAATTTCTTTTCGTTTTTATAATCAATTTCTTTTGCTGCATTCATAGTTATCTACTCATTTGTGATACTAATAATATTCAAATGGATTTGCTTAAATGTTGAAAGGTTTTCAATTATTTTATAAGTAAATATAAAGGAAAATTAATGGAGTACATAACAACTATCCATTAATTAAGTAATTCAAATTTAATTTTGACTTTATAAATATTTGTTTGACTTTTATAAGTTCTAAGTTTTATGTGATTAGTTAAGGGCCTCGTCGTTATTGATTTCATTTTGTTTATACAACGATAATCAAGTTTTTTGTCACAATTTTTTCCGAGAGCCTCGAGCGTTATTTATAAGTGTATACGGTAGCAACATTCATAAGTAGATACAATATCTGAGCACACCAAACGAAACGAGACGCGTCGAAATACTTAGAGGAGTGCCCCTACATCAATCAAGTGGTAATCATGTAGGTTGGAGATACGTAAACAAAATTTGGTTGAAGTTTAAAACACAACAACAAAATGCTAAAATCGAATGTGTCAAAATCGAAGTGAAATAATGTTAGATTTGCATAAATAGCAATAGATACTAAGTTCATAGATTGCTAAAAAAAAAAAACTCGATATGTAAAGTTACCTCATATTTTTGTGTTTGTAGCACATTTTTTTTTTCACTTTTGTACAAATATTTATACTTCAAACAGAGACACGCATAAATCTAAGTAAATTTGACAGCTTTTTTGGCACTTGCCAAATTCTGGCAACGGCCACATCAAAGGCTTTTGCCAAGTTGCCCATTGTCCAGCACAAATCAAGTTTAAGTATAAAAAAAACCAATATCACACAAAATAGAAAACAAATTTTCATATTAAATAAAAACTGTAACTGTGCATGACGAAAATAACGACATAGAGCTTCAGCGGGATACATATGGACAGTTACCAATACATATAAAAGATACATATACAATATAAAAAGAGTTAATAATTTTTTGATACTTCACAGCAACTGAAAAAATATAAGTTGAAGCTTACTATTGGTGAACAGATTTTGAGCCCGAATAATTTAGAGTATATTTGATTTCTTTCTGGTAATAAATACTGCCAAACTGACTGTTAAATAATGAAAAACAAATCGAGCTTAGACTAAAAGCTCATATAGTATAGTAGTATAGCATCACCCACTACAAAATATATCAACTTTTTTATAGTTTAATATTAATGGATAATAATTTTGATAATTTAAAAATATTAATACCTAAATCCGTCAAAGTCAAATCCACTCAGTAGCCAAATTGAAATTATCAATTTGTCGCACAAGTATAAAATTTGAGATGCCTGTTCTCGAACCCATACGCGATCTGTCCTCAATTGAATTAGGTTTACATAATAAACAGAAAAATGATTTCAATTTTAGGCCAAACGAAGAAAAGGCAGCACAGCAATTTATTTACCCGTAAATATATAAATATATAACTGACTAACGTGTTCCGTTTCAATATTTAACTGATTAACAAGGACCACATGGACCACAGGGAACTTGAGGACCACACGGTCCAACTGGTCCACAATGCGTGTTCCACGGAGTTGGAGCACACGGGTAACATGGTCCACACTCGGGCGATTCGTAGGGGCAAGGGGGCGAGCAGGGTCCGCATGGTCCGCAAGGACCACATGGTCCGTTTCCACATGGTCCACAGCCCGTTCCGCATGGACCACAAGGAGCGGGAATAAAGGGTCCGGATGGCATTGTTAGGCCACAGGGTCCACAATTCGGTACAGCGCAGGGCCCGCCACACGGTCCACAGGGTCCACAACGGCCTGGTCCGCAAGGTCCGCACGGACCTGGTCCACGCGGTCCACAGGGGCCGCAAGGTCCACAGGGACCACAACGTGTCTCACATACGGGATATTGATTGGTGGAGAAACATGGAAGTGGACAACACGCACCTCCAGGTGCACATGGTCCAATTGGACAAGGAGGACAAGCGGCACTTGGTTTATAATTAATCGGTCCATTTGGATAGCAACAATATTCCCTGGGAGGCGGTATATCGATAGTCTGAGGCTTCGGTTGACACAATATCGACTGGCAGACTTCTCTGGGCTCGCACACACGCTTCGGATAACAGACGACATATGGATCCGGAATCATGGACGGATAATATATGACACGTGGCTCCCGAACCATTTGCGAGACCCAAATCAATTTTGGCACTTTGATAACACGCGTTGCATCCACCACTTTTGGCACTGTGATTTGTCTACAGCGATTAACAACCATGGGCTCTGGTACAATTTTCTCCGTAAAAACCACTCTCTTCTTGCATATCAGACGAGGCGGCTGTTGCACCGTAATGCACTTGGGAAATGGCGGCGGGATGCGCGGTGCACATTGCGGCAGAGCTTCCAATTGTGCGGCATTGTAGCATTTTGGCGAGCACTCAAATGGCCCACAGCATGGATCACAGGGGCTGCACGGTCCGCAAGGAGAACACATTATAAATTTTCAATATTTTTAAAACTTTTTTAAATTTTTATCAAAATTTTAAAATTATTTTTGTTTACAAATTTTGATGTTGGATTTGGAATTGACAAAGTTCGAATAGTGAGATCTTCCGAAATGGTTGATAAAGTAAAATTTTCTCTAAATCATACAGCTTTGATGACAAAATATTCAAGGGATACCATAATCAAAAAAAAATTTCCAGGTTAACTTTTTTAAAAAAGATTTCGAGATTTTTTACTGTTTGATATGACCGATATTTTAGTTGCAATCTAATTCTATAAAAAACATAAAGAAAAATTATTTAATTTTTTAAAGTCAGCTAAGTCATCATTAATAATCATCTCTTATGTTTCAAAACATATACTGCCAGAGTTTTAAAGTTTTCGGCCTTGGTTACATAAGCCAACATATAGTAACTAGTTAGTCTAATGAACATATGCAAATCTTAACAATTTACATAGATTCGAAAACGCCTCATTCCATATGTAAGAGTTTATAAATCTTAGTTAAAACACCACATGAACATTGTAAACTTCACTTTTATTGTGGTGTGATTAACGGCCCCAATGGCAGCACTGGAAACATAGCCCAAAATAAAAGCCATCACCTGGCAGGAAAACAGCTAAGACGTGCAAATGCCGTCAGTTCATTAACGACCTCTCTCTTTCCTGCTTTCTGGTGATGTCTTTCGAGTATTGCATAAAACACAAACCGAGTAAAAGCCGCTTGAAGATCTAAATTGGTTTAAAGACCAGGTTTGCAAGTGCAAGTTAAGTTGGCTTAGAAAAGTGGTTTTCTGTCTTAGCCTAACAATTTGCTGAAGCTTGAAGGAAAACTGCAGTCGAGAGGAATGTCAAAGTTGAAACTAAGAGAGTGAATGATCGTCATGAGATTTTTTCCTTGAATAATTTTGGTGGCTTAATCGAAGAGTAATTGTATGTGTAAGTAAAAATTGAGTGTAAGGATGATTGATGGCTCAAAGTACGAATTTAGATTGTGGTTTGAACACTTTTAAAAGCAGGAGGCATGTGAATAAATAGAAAATAAATTACATACATATATATTTTACAGGATATAGAAAACTCCATTAATTTTAGCAAGCAGTAATGCAATATATAATAACCTCTTATGTCATTTTAAAAACTTAATTCAGTTCAATTTTGATCTTTAGCTTGTGCCCAAATCTCAAATCAAATTATGTCCAAAACACACGATCGCTATAAACACATAGAATCTGTATAATTATATAGTTAATATATAATGTGTATGTACAAGTTCGTATATATAATTATATATCTATTAAGAATCGAACAATTTTTGCCTGTGGTTCTCAACTTAAATACTGGTCACGATTTTCTGATGCTCAATGTCAAAATGTATGGAAATTAAGTAAATGTAAAATTCCTATGGTTAAAGTGAATACAATGAATACATGTAGCGAGTGGTGGTTAACACAAATCAAAGCATTAGCTGTAAGAAATACACTTCATCAAAAGGTAAGTAAAGAAATACAAGATAATGCAATATGGAACCGAAAGAACCTATATTTACCCAAATATTTTTTTCGGGACATACCGCAACCCAAACAGCAACCCTGTTAATATTAGTTATTATTTTTTTAAATTGTTCTGATATTATACAAATTTGTATTTATTGCGAGTACATAATCTTTGCCCCAGTTGGGATCTGAGTTCATGTAGAACTTGCTACTGTTTCCCAACTGTTTTCAAGGTGCGTTACGCTTTGCATGTCCCGATTTCCATATCACGAGGTTCCGAGCAGACATTATCACTCGTGTCCATTTCTTTTTGTTTTTATTTTATTGTATTTATTTTGTTTTTTGGCGCAGCAGTTCATTGACTTGTTTGTTGCCTTTCCGCCCAGCTGGTTATGATTTGGAGTGGGCCTTCTGTTTCTGTCTCCCTCTCTATTTCTCTCTCTTCTGTGATTTTCTGTCATTTGCTCTAACTGTTTTGCATTGTTTTATGGTCAGCATTACGCTTTTCGTGCCTATTTGTACATGGGAAACAACGCCATGAACACTAACACTAACAACAACCACAGTCACAACAACAGCAACAACAACAACACCAAAAGCAACGTGCAACAGTTTACATTTAATGTGGGCTGGCAAGGGAGGCTTGGAGCGTTAAGGTTGGCGGCTTTTACGGGTCTGAGGGGGTCACCCTCGTTGTTGTTGCTCTTGTTGTTGTTGGGTTAGAAGTTGCACTGAGCAACGTTTACCGTTGTTTATTTAATGTCACACGTTCCTTTTGTTGACTCTAGACACATTTATATATTCGTATGTTGCAAGTGCGACAATATGTGGCAATTTATGTGCTCCACATAATGTAATTGTAATTAGTTTTGTTTTTGTTAGTTTTTTAAGCGATTTGTAAGTCAAGTTCTTTGGGCGTCACGTCTGGCTCGTTTGCCATATTTGAATTACCATGAAGTTGTTGTACTCTTCAAACTGCGTGATTTAGGGTGATAGAATTTGGTGGAAAGGTGAAAGGTGTTGGTGTATCTAAAGCACGTTTTTTAGATTTTTCTAACTAATTTGTCGAAGCCATTCAAAGGCTTACAACCAATATATTTCTAATTGAAGTTAACGTCCCCAAATTAAGTTTTCATTGCAGTGACTAAGTTGATAAAATTATAGGAATTGTATCATACAATCACATTAATTTAATCACTTAAATATTCAAGTATTTTTTAAGATATATTATAGCTTATACTTAAATTGAAGTCAATTTCTTGCAATTTATAAAAAATTATAAATTTACTATATAGGATATGTGTGTAACTATATATCTAAATAAAAGTTAATGAAAATAGCAACTTAAGACACTCTTAATAAACATATTCATTATGGAACTAATCATACCCAATAGACAATGTTTAATAAATTATATAAGCTTATAAATTTGTAGGTTAATATACGATTTTTTCATCTTTTCCCACATTGTTTCTATTTTATCAAACTTTCAAAATAAATGAATTTGTTGTTCTATTTCAGTTTATGCAAACTTTTCGCTGCATTAAATTATGAGCATATGTTTTCTTGAAGTATATTCATTTTCTTTTATTTTTCACTAATGGAAACTATTCTGTAAAAACCGAGAAAAAAGTATATATTTTTTTGTTGTTACGCAAAGCGGATATTTATTGTTTTTTAATACAAAAAATAAAGTGATGCAATGATTTACTTATAGTAAGTATCTTAAGGATTGCAGGAGTCACATCATCTCTTTTTTCGCTAGCTATTTCATACATCCTCCTGGATATTAACTTTATTTCAAAGCTGACATCCACAACAAATATATTTTTACAATTATCTTGTTAATACCCCAAAAAGATGTTTCATCTCTTAAATGGTATAACGATAGGGGCAACTCGTTGGTGGCAAATAACCGAATATAAGCGAAATACATTAATCATGCTAATGGCCCAACACTTTTTATTCACTTTGCTTCGCAAACTACAATCCAGAAAATGAGTAACAAGAGTCTCCAGCATGGGTGACTGCTCCCCAAGGCGGCAACGTCGACGGCAGCGGAAAATGCAAAAAGGGAAAACAAATTTAGCAGGCTGTAAGGCGGCCAAGCGGGCAGCGTTTCCACATCGCCGCACAAAAATTAGCAAAGAGATCAACCTAATAAAATTGCCGACACTTTGCGATAGTATATAGTCGCTATATATGAACCATTATCGACGTAGCATTCAACGTATCTATCAATAAACGAAATGCAAATCTGTGAGCGAAATTGCAAGGGAGCTAAAAGAGATGAAAATGCTCGACATGCAAAAGTTGAAAGTAAAAGGAAAGCATTTTACTATTCGCTGCGACTTTCCCAGAAAAATGCCAGACAAAAAAATGCAATCAGAAAATGCTGCCTCTGGACTTTGTCTCCTACTTCAACTACTCCTACATCTGCATCTCTGTCTCCGACTCGTTTGTCTCTTTTGCGTGGGTGTGACTCGAGTTTGTTTCGTCCAAGGCTGGCGAAAAGCGAGACAATGACCAGGGCTGACAAAAGCCAAATGGCTTTGAATTGTTGCCACTCTCCATGCCACATGACAAGCAGACAGAGACTTTGTATCCGAGGAACATTCATTGTTTAAACTCCCTGACAGCTCTGCATAAATTAACTACATTTCAAATCCAAACTAATCGCAATATTGTGCCACCACAAACTGATTCTCTTTTCCTTCCGCCCCTTTTCCGTTGCATGCCACAACTAAAGCCTTTCAATTAAACATCAGCACGTTTTTATGTCTGCTTCAACTCAGTCTGCAGCCTCGATAAAAAGTGGATTTGAACGCCAAAAAACAGTTCGACAGTTGCCAAAAAGTAAACAATAAAAGGCCAAACAAGCTGTGCAGCAATTTAAACATACATTTAAGTACAGTGGGCACGCGCAAAAAGCGACAAATCAGGCATATATAAATAAAATCTATATATGATTTTCTATAAGAAAAATAAGAACATAAAAATCGCATAAAACAAATTGGAAACACAAATCTAGGAAATAATAGTCGGGAAAACAAAATTTGTAAAAATTTCATTAGGTAATTAAATTTAGAAACAAACATAAAAAGCAAAATTAAATTAAAATTATGTTTTTATGAATTGATCATTTGTTAATTCAATACTTTTGAGTCCTTGCACTGTATATTTTCCTAATACATGTTATTATTTTGGTAAGGTTAAAAAAAACTCTTAAAAGAAAGCATTAATATAAACTAATATTTTATAAGAATTTATAAAGAATCATTTAGATTTTAAAATCATATAAAAATTTATGTAAACGAGTCTGAAAAATTGAAGTAATTTTTTCGAATATAATTTACTTAGATTTGTTTTCGACTTTTGTACTTTGAGTTATTAAAATATTCTGTTTAATTCTTATCTTTTTTTTCTATCTTCATATTTTTTATTCCATATAAAATTATTTTAAAGTTACTTTTGAAATTTTTTACTCAGCATAATTAGCTGTGGCTTTAGTCAAGCTGCACTGTAAGGCTACTATATGATATTGAGGCCAATACGAGTTGGGGAACTGCCTGTCGCGTCTGGCTGTGAGTCATGGACACATTCAGACCCCACATTGATACAGTTTTCCGCAAAATGAAAATTGTGCATATGCATCATAAATGATGTATGGGCTTGGCAGAGAGAGAGAGGATAGACAGGAAGACAGAGAGGGGTGTCAGTAGCTGCTTGAACTGCCCAGAATAATAAACTCCATTCATGCCACTTTCCTTTCGTGCAGTTCTAATTAACCAACTAAATAGTCGGAAGGAGAATGCAGAATGCAATTTTAATATTTATCATATTAATTAATCATTTAATGACAATTTTAAAAGTGGAAAGTGTGGCAGGAAAAGTTAAAGAGACTGAGACAGATAATACTTGTAGTTGTAGAGCGCGTTTCCTTTCAAAACATCTAAAAAAAAAAAACGGCAACAGCTTTTCTGTTATCATTTAAAATGAAAAATAAATAAGAGAATAAAGAGATAACATTGGATTTAGCAAGTGATTAATGTTGATAAAGTTGCAATCTAAGTATCAAAAATAATTACATGATGTCAGACTGAAATCAAATCATTTCTCCCCGGTAAATGTGATTGCTACATTTGACTTTGATAAGGGAAAATAAAAAATAATAATAATAAAGGAAGCACATAAATAGTTTATGGCGGGTATTAACAACCATTTTATTTTGTTTACATTAAAGAAATAAAGTAAAAATAAACAAACACGAAACATATTGCAATAGGCTATATTTCATACAAATTAATTAAATGAATGATTTTTTTTTAACAGTTTTATTTATATCAGCAATAAATATATGGTCTAAAAATCACAGTACGTTTTTCTCGTAATTTTGAGCACGTCCGTGGTTCTCAATTCAACAATTTTATAAAAATTCCATAAAGTTATTGATTTTTTGAAAAAATTCTTTTTATATCAGAAATGTGTGCACGGTAAAATGTAGTATACAAATTGTAGTATTTTTCTTTCTCTTTATCTTTATAAGTCCCAGTTGTTAACAATTAAAAAATATATATATATAAATAAAGTATAAATTTGTTTAAAAGACCCTAGGAGTCAGAAACTAAAAAAAAAAACATGGGTGAGAGAAAATTAAATTAATGGTTCTATTTTATAATAAATTTACATATAACAGAAATGTATACAGGGTAACTTGTAGTCTAATAATTGCAGTATCTTTTTTTTTTTTATCTATTCCTAGCATTCTCAGTTGTTTACAGTTAAATATTTTGCCATTTGTGGCAAAGACGACATGAGAGTTTTCACTGACCGTTGCCATAAATGTACATAATAAGAGCCTAATTTGTGATAGGCCAACATTGACTTATTAGAAATGCTTACAAATCAGCGACATTAACGACAACAATTTTCTTGTTGCGGCTTTAGAAAGTGCCGCAACTAATATTCATAATAAACGATAGACTAGAAACAAGAAATAAGATATGAGTCGACGGACAGCACTTTCCCAAGTCAAACTGAAGCGACGGTCATTAGAAGACAACACGGCCAAGAAACATAGAGAAAGAGAGAGATGCTGCCGTTAGTTGGCAACATGCAGTACAAAAAAAGTAGAACAAAACAACAAGAGGAAAACTCAAAACAACTTGAATTTCTTTCTACAACTTTTGAGAGTAAACTAAGCAGGGAGGAAGGAAAAACGGAGGGAACTACCGGCTTTTGCATTGCAATTTACTCTCGATGCGTTTGCAACACACACACACACCGCAAGCACACGTTGCTGTTGTTACAGCCTCTGAAGATAACGTGGCGTATGCGCAATGTGCATTTAGATGAGCTCCAACCACGGCATATGGGCCAAAACAATTACGACTGCAAATTAAGCTGGTTTTTTTTTATTTTTTTATTTTCTCATTTTCTTCTCTTGTTTACTGCGGCTGCTGTGCGGGCGTTTTGGGCGGTGTGGGCGTGGCAAGGCAATTATGTCCATCATTCGTGTAGAAAATGTGAGCAGCTGCAGTCCAAGCAGAAGGGGGAAGTAAAAAGAGGGGAGGGGAGGGGAGGCGAGTGAAGCATCTGCATATGAGAAATTGAGAAAATGTTTTGAAGCTGTGCGCAGGAAAAACCCGATCGCCACATGAATGCAACTTTTCAGCTTAATGTTTTCTGCTCCAAAAAGCGCAAAGCGTCTGAATAATGATTTTTCTTTTAACAGCAGAATGAAAATGAAAGGGAATGAATTGTCATGCAGAAATATGCAAAAAGACTAAAAAAAACTATGCAAAATCGAAATCAAAACAAAACATTTAATTGCGTGTTTAATTCCCATTTGACAACGTCATCTTGGGCTCACCTTGAACTTTGCGACTGTAACTTAAAAGTTTCTCCATCAGAATGTTGTTGTTGTGCATTAATTATTGCGCATTACAGAACGCAGGGGAAACAACAACAAGCTTTGTTGCGCCTCAGGGGAGAAAACAAATTAGAAAATTGTGCGCTTTTAATCGCACTGCTGACATTTGAAAAAGTTTGCGCTAATTGCATGCGCAAAAACTGAGCTTGAATAATAGCCAACAAAACATTCGTTGGTAACACGAAAAGAATTTAAAAAATATTAGATTTTGAAAAAGCGAAAACACCTTAGGAACCATTTTAAATCGAAAGTGGAAATGCAGAAAAGTGAAATTTTTATCAGATTTCTAATATTTTACAATATAATTTATAATTGATGTACTATTTATGAACAGAGATGCTTCTTAACTGTTTTCAAAGTTGACTTCCAGTTTGCGCTGCGACCTTATAAATTTGAGACTTATAATAAAGATATAGCTGACATTATAGACAGCTTTGTTTATTCTTTAAGTATAAGAGTCACAACATGTCTAATGTGTTGGCTGTAGAGTTCTTATACTTACGCAAACATACTTTTTAAGAGCAACTTATGAAGTATATTTAGCCATACAAATTCATAATATTCTCTACATAATCATTGTTCATAGGGTATGAAAAAGGGTAACATATTAAATGAAAAATATTTTCATTCATTCATGAATAATACGCGACTCGTATGCTGTGCTTTATGACTATCAAAGGTTCACACACACACATTAACATTGGGGTAATGCTGTTGTCTTTTTTTTGCACTCACTTTTTCGCTGCGTTCGTAGTTCGCTGGGAATTTCGGTGAGCTGGAGACGCCAAAAAATGATGATGGCGATGCCGAATGAGGCGTTAAAGGTGACGGTGACTGTGACTGCGACTGCAGCGTCAACTGCAGTTGCGACTGTGACTGAGACATGCGCTGATGATGCAGCGACGAGAGCGTTGGCGTTGACATCGACAGCGATGTTGGGGTCATGATTAAATGCCGCATACTGTAGTTGTAGTTGTTGTTGTCACAATTGTGTTAATTTGCACAATGAACTAATTTTTCACTCTCTTTTGTTGTTGCTGTTGTTGATTTCAACTGAACTCAACTCAGCGTAGTTACATTGTTTTTGTTGTTTATTTTAATATTTGTTGTTGCTGTGGTTTTTTTGTTTTTTTTGTATTACTGTTTACTTTTTTGCTCTTTGCCTTTCATTTAATATAAATGTCAATTGTTTTTTGTGGATCTCAACATTTTGCTTGCCGCCTCTCTACAATATGGAATATATGTATGTAACTGGGGGGTTAAAGGGGGTTCTCCATAGGGGTTAAGAGGGAGAGGGTCACCGCTTCAACAGCTGATGGCCCAAATGGTTACGTTCTAATTGCCGCAAAATAAAAATTTTCTTGAAAAATTTCCAATAAAAAGTACAAAAAAATCTGTCGTTTCTTTTACTTCATCCATCATTGTATATTTGACCCTCTTTCTATCTTTCGCTCTCGCTCTCTCTCTCTCTCTCTCTCTTCAATAATAATTGCTTTAAACTTTAAGCCAAGTTCAATCAGATAAATTACCAGAGTATCTTTAAATATATGTATGTGCAGGCTTTTAAATTAGCTTTCTGTCTCTCTCTCTCTCTCTCTATCTCACTCTCAATATATTTCTAGTTTTCTTAGATTGTTTTGCTTGTTTGTTTTCGTTTCTTATCTCTTATCAACATGCGACTACCTTTATTTTTTTTGCCATATTTTCACTTCTCATTTCTTCCTCCTCTCTCTTGCGCTCATTATCAGTACCTTGTGCCCACTAAAACACCAACAACAGTTCGACTTAAATTTTTACTGTTGTTTTTTGTATTTTTGTGCTCCGTTTTCTTCGTTCGATTTTTGCAATGGAAATGAAATGGAATTAATTTTGCATTGACATTTTGGGGACTTTTGGTTTTAATTTGTTGGTGCGTGTTTGCTTTTCCGTTATCTGGGAGCGAACTCCTATTTTTGGCTATGCTGAGCATATCAGCAAATGATAAACGTCAAGACCATTTAAAAGTCGTAAACATTTTAGATAAATAACGTATACGCCACCGTTGCGAGGCACTTGCGAAATGAGAAACTATTAAAAATACAGAAAATTTTTTGACTAAAGCAAAGGTCGACAAATTTTAAAAACTATTTTTAAATGCTATACATTGTGTTCAAGTCGTGCTTCTGGTTAAGCCAGTTTTTAAAACGGAGCTTTATTTTTAGTATACATTATTAATTATTGATTTATTATATGTAAATGTTGTTAATGTCAATTTCTGATTTCTGTTTATTCACTTGAATTTACAAGCTGATATGACAGATGATCTTACATAAAATATAAATGTTTATACACTAGTTCATATATTTTTATTTTTTTTTTAGAAATAAACTGATGTTTTTCATATTTTATTATTTGTTTTAAGTGTATTTATTCACTTGCTTTTCTAAATTGATACGACAGATGTTTTTAATTATGCTCATAGCTCGTCAAGTTAGCAAAAGAGCGAAATTAATTTGGTAAAATTGCAATTTAACTATTTTATTTACCCTGTCCTTCTCTCTTTTTTACTTCTCTCTCTCTGTTTAGCTATTATAGAGTTGTTATTCTTTTATCTATGCTCTTAGCCTCCCATATGATCTAATCAACTTGTCGTTTCATTTGATTAACAAGAACAGCGGCAAATAAATTACGGGGAGGGGAGGTGGCAGGGGAAGGGGGTGTTGTCACAAATTTGCAGTCGCAGTTCACAGATTATATAACGTCATTTTGGTCATTTTGGTTTTAAACTGAGCAACTGAGAGACTCGCGTCTAATTATTTGCAAGCAGCGACGTCAGCAGCGCTGTCGCAGTCAGCGTTAGCAACGACAACAACGACGACGACCGAATTACACGCACCGAATATGTCCGAAGGCCACATCAAAACTCGCAAAGTATTTTTTATTTTTTTTTGGGCAGACAAATAAGTAAATAAATGGGCACAAAAAGCGGGTCGTCGCATTAAAACATTTCATCAACATTTGATCAACAACATCTTATTACGATTTTTCCATAATTTTCTTTTGCACTGCACTCGATTGCGAAATGCAAAATTGCACGCGCAAATTGCAATAAGAAACGCACCAATACAATTGCATCGGGTGGAGAGGGGGCTGGTGGTGGTTGGTGAACAGATAGAGCGCGGTGAGAAAGGCGCGCACCAAGTGAAATACAAATTGTAACTAACACAGTGCAGCGACTGACAAACGGCGCAAAGCCTACGACGCAGGCAGCACACAGCGGCAAATGCTCAGAGCGCCGTCGTCGTCGCCTCTGAGCGAGAGTGGCGAAGGTAAAAGCCACTAGCGACAACAACAAACACAGCTCACACACACACACACACACGTACACGGAGAGCCGAAACGGGAGAGCGAGCCAAGATCGTGGTGACTCTCAAACTCCAAACAAGCATTTAATCTGCTGGTGGAGCGACAGGCACAGCTGATGTGCTGCTGCTCTGCTGTGGTGAAGTTGCCTTTGGTGAAAAGGTCATGAAGAGCTTTTGCTTTTGTGTTTTGCTTTTGCATTTGCGTTTTGCTTTTGCGCCTTACAACTGGGAGAGAAAGTCTACGCCTGCTCTCTCTATCTATCTTGCTGTTGTTGTCTGATTTTGTTTATTATTTAATAGTATTTCGCATAGTATTTTTGTTGTTGTGGGTAGAGCTTTAGAGCGTGGGCGTATGTATGTCTGCGTGCATTGAACTTGACATAAAACCAAACTAATTGTAGCAAGGCATTGTTTTTATTATTATATATTTTAATTGCGTGAAATTTGAGGCGCGCTAATTGTGGGTTACACTTTGTTTGAGTGAGCGACTTGTGGTGAAAATGTGTGTGGTGTGGGCGGTCGGGTGTGTGGTGAAGATGCGAGTGTGATTTGCGTGTGCCTGCGGTTACATGTTAATGAACTTGCACAGCTTGTGGATGTTGAATGTTAAACGATAATTAAGCAAGCAGTCGATATGCGGTAAAGGACTCTGGATACATACATTGTGAAAGTGGGTCACACACACACTCAATCCAAATGAGGGGAATTCATGTTCTACTAATGAACCATTTTATAACTTTCTTATACAATCACATCACGACTCACTTAATCATCACGAAGATACAACAGAAGAAACTATAACAATAAAATAAAAGAATATCTTCAACTTATCAAATAAAATGCATTCAGTTGTTTGTAGGCGTACGTGTTTCGCTTTGTTTTTTGAATGCGACAGTATAACTTTCATTTTTTTAGGTTTGTACATTTTTGAGGGGAACTCTCTTGCATTAGTGAGAAACTGTGAAAACTGGATTGTATTGCCGTAAATAGAAAATGAGAGTCAACTTGCTTGAGTTCAATAAATTGACCAGTGAGAAAAAGACAAAAAAAAACAAATGTGTCACACACAAAGGTACACGACAAGAAGACACCCTATAAACAAAAAAAAAAAACAGTGCAACCTACTCATTATTATAGGAGTGCAATCTACGCAACAATGTTAAAATATTATTTATTATATTATATTAATTGTATTTATCTTTGTTTTCACTCCCTTTTTTTCAAATTTACTCACCCTATCCATAAGCTGCTCATCATTACGCTTGCGTCGTGCAGGTGCACGTATAATGCGACCGGCATCTGGAGCGTCCATGGTGTCTGAAATTCTCTGTTGCGTTTAAGATTAAATAATGCTAGAACGATAAAAAAAAATCTTAAAATCTTAATAATAGTTTTAACATTTTTTAATTCAATTTTAGTTTTTTTTGAATCAGCAACAGATATCTCGATTTATATCTCCACAAACCAATATCATTCAAGACACACACCTGTACTCTTATATGCACGCACTGCTTGCTAGGTTGGAGAAATAGCTATGTGGTTGCGAGCACAGCTACACGTTCCACAGTGAGTTCAGTTGCTACTACGGTTGCAAACTTCTCTAAATTACAGTGCACAAATGATCTTATATAACAATTTCTACTC
This sequence comes from Drosophila innubila, assembly GCF_004354385.1. Lineage (NCBI taxonomy): Eukaryota > Metazoa > Arthropoda > Insecta > Diptera > Drosophilidae > Drosophila > Drosophila innubila. Next base: position 15,564,385 of record NW_022995372.1, on the reverse strand, counting down.
GATAAGATACAATTGTTATACTCGGATCACAGCCAAAAACGACCATTCAAAATTGTATTTGAAATTAAATACGTATATACTCACTTCTATTTTCGAATCGCAGAGTTCCGCATTTTGTTAGGCATATGTAAATGATATCTTCACAAATTTTTGGCAGTCACAATTCCGTTAAGTATGGTTGCTTATCCTTAATGGCAATATGTTTTTATGGAAGCAATAGTTGCAGTAGTTAACAGAACTGTAAAAAAAAAAATTTGAGAATTATTATTGTGAATTTTAAACCCAAATTAAAGATACTTGTTGCAGATAAATCACTTTAAAATTCAACAAGCCAAAGAGGTTTTCAACAAGATGCATTTTTAAAATTGATTATAGAAGCAAACTCAATTGAAAAACTCTTTCTCTTTTCCTTCATCGTTGTTGGAAAAACTTTTCCCTGCAGTTGCCTGAATAATATATGAACTTCACTCCAAGCACAAAATTGCTCAATGACAACAAAAGGAACTTTCGCTTGTAGTTGGATTTGTCGTGGCTTTTTAAATTAAACTTTAAAGGGAAGACAAAAAAACTTAACTGAAAACTGCCAACTAATTGAATAATTCATCGCAATTGAGTTTGATGGTTGGCTAATAGATCTAGTCTTAAGATATTGGTAAAACCATTTATCGTAGCGATTAAAGCTTTTAAAATATAAATTATAAAATAAAATTGTTTCTGGATTTTAAACAAAACATTTAAAAAAATCACCCTATTTTGATCTCAATAAAAAAAAATTAAATATTAATTAAATTTGTATTTAAAAAATCGAGTATAACATTAACTTGAAACTATGTGAACCCAAAAATAAATTTTTTTTGTAATTAAAATAAAGAAAAGTTTTAGACAAAACTTGAACGCGTACACCAATCTAACAATCAAACAAGAAACTAAGCTTATTATATTTATAGAAATCTACAAAAAAATTAAATTTTTAATTTTTATAAAAAAATTTAGATTATTATTTCATTAAAATTTTAAAATTAAATCTAAAATAGTACTATAAACCTTTTTTTTAAGAATTGACAATAAAAGTTTATCCTTTTGCAAAAATGGTCTAAGATTTTCCCAATTATTCAGATACATTTTTATATGAGTTTTTTTAACACTTTATATTTATTTGTGATGCCTGCATGAATAAAAAAGATTTAAAATGCCGACAGTTGACTCGGCATAAAGCCAAAAAAGTATCTACATCCCTAAAATGGACAGCAATCAGTCTGCTGACGCTTACAATCAGATACAAAGCCTATAGATAGAATTGTGACGTCAGTTAAATGAATCACGGATGTTAAGCGTATTTTCCGTGATAAAAGTGATAAGAAAAAAGTTCAAATGCAAATAGTCGCTTATCAAAGCTAGTATTTGTTAACTGTTGGCTGTATGCATTTTGTTTGTATGCCAAAGACAAGGAAATACACTTAATTAATGCGCAAAGGCGTAACAACAACAACAACAACAACAGTTGAAGCACAAAAAGTAGCAACAACAACACAAAGAAGAAGAAAACAATGTCTAAGTGATTACAAATACAAAGTGAGCGCATGAATCCAAAAAAGTGTGGATGAAAAGCGTGGAAAAGCAGCTAAAAAGCGCTTGCCACCTGCAACTGCCACTGCAACGGCAACAAACTGCGGCAGCACACACACACACACATATATATATATAGCAACGTCGTCGCTTTTTATTTGTTTTCATCACGTTTGTCTTGGACGATTGCAGAATTTTCCCTTTGCATAACGCGAAAGATGCCGGCGCCAAGTTGCAGAATTGAATTGCAGATGAGCTGATTCAGCTGAGCAACCCTCTCTTGAGGGAAAAACCTCCTCAAGGTGTGGAAAACTATTTGCAATTGCACAAAAGACTAAGAGTTAAATTATTGCGCCCGAAAAATGCGTTTGATTATAAGTTTTGTCTTACAAAACTTAAACAAAAAACGCACTTAAATTTGTCTTTCATTTAAACAACCAAATTTTCTAAATTTTAATGTAATTAACAAACTTAGGTTAATAAAATAATGTTATGTAAATAACATATATTTTGTAAAAGTTTTTTAGATCAACTAACTAAAGCTTAAATATAGTACAATAATTAAATAATATTATTTTATTTAACAATTACTAAGATTTCAGAATATAATTTAAATAATATATTTTAGTTAACTATTAAATTAATTGATACTTAATCTTTCTTATATTTACAGTCATAATTAAGACGAATTGAAATCGCACTTGTTTTTTTCTTGCACGATTTAATATAGTCGCATTACAACAAAAGTTAAACAATTTAATATTTTCTTATACTCTGCTTGTTTTTGTAAACTATTTCAGCTTAATCTAATATATTTTAAAATTGTGTTTCAACATTAAAACCTCATAATTAGGAAACTTTGAAACTTGCTACACAATTATCGGCAAAGTCGTTAAAACCTTTTTTGGGGTCAGTTCATCAGTTTGTCGCTCTGTCATTTCGTCATTTTGTCAGTGCACTAATGAAGACATTTCGCAAACAAAAATTAAACATTTATTGCTGTTAGCATGCATTAGGATTAAAGATGCATGCCGACATTCGAACCTCTCCAGATTTTTGACCTCCCATTACACCTCGCTCCAACCCTGGTATTTGGCAAAGCTCAAACGCCTTTTCGCTTAATGCGACCCACTAAAAAAAAAGAATAACTGCAAAAACGACACGTCTACTGCAAAAGACAAAGAGAGATGCCAAATTGAGGCTGAAATTGGGAAGGATGGAGATTGAGGGGGGGTAAGATTGAGATGAAGAAGGGGAAAGGGGGCGAGGCCAGACACAAGCTCAGACAAAAGCACAAGCCCTGGAAATTTGGGTCAATTGGCTCAGTGGAAGAATAAAAAAAAAAACTTGTTCTCAACGCTTGCTGACAATAATAACCGCAAGATACAAGAGAATCAGATAGACCAGCATTATAATACCCCACAGTTGACCAAAGATAAAGAAAGAAAGAGAGAAAGAAAATAAAGTCAATAAAGCAGAGTGTAAGCTGCATGATATATGACCATATATATAGAGATGACAACAGATTTAAAACATCAATAATGGTTAAAGTTATGCCATAAATTGTGCCTGACAATTTTCAATTAAGTGGAGAGTCTTAGGAAAAAAAGGAAGTTGCAATTGATTATTAAATTGTTGCAACATCTTTATACAACAGGTGGCACTTTGTCACATCAGTTAAGAAATAAAGCTAACTGCGCCATTTTTAGACTTATTGACAGAGAAAAACACTTGAATTATTGTTGTTTCTGTCAATAAATTGCATTTATTTATGACTCTGTCAATGAAATAATTAATCTAAATGATAATGAAGACAGCTAAACAATATTGCGATAAACAATTACATTTTATTCAGTTGCTAACATTAATTCTTAGATTAGCAAAGTTAATGCGAAGTATCGAAGTAAAGTATGCCAAGTAATTGCCTTAAAAACATTTAATTTCTCAAAAATAAAATAGTTTCTTGATTATTTTTGTTGTTTTATTTTATAGAACAAAATAGATTTACTTGTCAGAAGAATTAATTGACATATTTTATTCAGTAAAGAAGTGGCATGTAAACAATAATTACTTAATTTTAGAGTTCAATGAATTTTTAGCTGAATTCAAACAATTTTAATCTGTCCATCTACAATGGATTGATTTATAACAAGTTTGTAATATCAATCTTCAATAAATGATCGTTAGATCATACTTAATAACATTTGAAAGTAAGTCTAAAAAATAAAATATATAAAGTTTTGTTTATTGTCATCTATTATCATATTGATTTATCGTCAATAAGTTTATTTACTCTGCTTATCTATTTCAAAGTATATTTGGCAAACAATCGATTCTAATCAAAAGACATCAATTTAAACTGAATTAAATAACTGAACTATAATTTTATTCTCTTTGTCGATTGATTCAACAAAATTTTCAAATTGAATCTTTCCATATCTAGAATTGGTTGGCAATGCTTGACTGACGTTTTGAAATTTGTTTTTGTTTTCGGAAAGTTTATAAATATTTGCACTTTGTGTGAGGTGAGACAGCTGTGAATTCATCACCATGATAAAACTGTTTCCAAGGGCAACAACCCACTTGTTGTTGTTGTTGTATGACAAACTTTTGCTTACTTTTTTTGTCAACTTTTTGCTGAGGCTACAAAAGTATCTCTAGACTCAGGGGAAGGGAGAAGGAAGTCGACACAATTCATGGATCATTTGGCAGAGCAGCATTAAATATTGCCTATGAAAAGCAATATTTAATCGCAACGAGGAGGAGAAGGTGGAAGAAAAAAAGAAGGCCTTTGACTTCTCTATAATAAACGTTGTGGAACTACGCGAGAATGCAAATCGAGTTCAATGAATTTCTGTGTCAACAGTTTGCCATTTTTGACTTTAATTAACGCAATCGATGAACCCAAAAAAATATATTTAAAATGTACATTTATAAAAACTTTATTAAATGAAGTGGAAAGTTGAAATTACTTTTTCATGAGCTTCGCCTTTGCTTATCTTGAGACTCTACTGTGGAAGCTGTTTCTTTTTTTTTTAACGCTCCAAACGCTGCACTAATGATTTTTCACAAGCGATCAAAATCGCTGTGAGAAGAACGTTATACACTATCCAACATAACATTATTACACTGCACATATGCAATGAAAAGCAAGGATTTTAGAAATGGAATAATTCATATAATTGATTATTTATTACCAAGTTTAGGTATCTATATAAAGACCTTTATGTTCAGATTTATTATGACGAAACTTTTGTAAAGCTATGATTGTTATTACTTATTATTATTTAACATGTAGAATGATTAAGTATAATTTAATTTTTAATTTCATTTAACTTTGCAAAGTGTTTTATACGTTCTAAAAAATACAGACAACACCTTTGATCTACACAACATTCGAGTAATGTTTAAATATTTATTAGATTAATTACTTACAATAAAAAAAAATTATATCGTATTTTGGTTCTATTAATTATTTTTTAAAATGTATTTTCTATTAATTCTATTACTTGTTTTGATTTGTATTTATTGCAACAATATAAAAATCTCAACATCTTGCTGGCTAGTGTAATTAAAGAAAGGCAGCAATAAAAAACACGCCCCCAACCGACGAGGCAAGTAAATTCAAATGCCATGCAAAAATGCAATCAAAAGCGCCTCAAAGAAGGCGGCGCGAAATGAAAGACGATTGGGACAAGTACAGCAATGAGAAGGGAGCCGAGAGAAGGGTAAGTAGAGAGGCAAAGCGATGGCAGGGGAAACATAAAGGGGATGGGAGTTGTTGTAGTTGCACGATTTTGGCGCCTCAAGTGTTAATAAAATGTTTGCAGTTAAGTTACCGTAACACATGCGGACATTTGTTGAGAATGTTGCAACGAGCAAGAGGAAGGTGACAGGGGGCAGGGCAACATTTGCAAAATTCAATGCGAAATGAATTGCAACCAAATGTGAGGCGGCTGCTGTGTTGCAAGATGATTGCATTTCTTTTCAATGATTGGCAATACGTTGCTTCAAGCAGCATCCAACATAAATACATATATAAATGCACATGTGTGTGTACGTATGTGCTCACATACAAATACATACGCACAGCGCAATGGCAGTCAGTCAGCGAGACAGCCTGAAAACTGGGCAGACTAATGGGCGGGGCAACCTGAGCCGCAACTTGAGGCAACATGCAACAAAAGCAGCAAAAACAGAGCAATGGAATTTGCATGATATGCTTGCCATATGCAAATACTGGCAGTACACTAAGAGAAATTATGTGAAATGCAATTGAGAAGTAAAATTACAACAACAAATTAATCAAAGTAAAAACAAAGCTGTATTAAATTGATAGATTACTCATATAAATTAAATAAATGGATAATTTAATTTAAATAGAAGATCAATAGATCTTAAAATTTTAATTGCCTTTACTATAAGAAAATACATTGTATATTTTTTTAAGATTAAGTTCGTCAAGAATTTGGGAATACGTTCAAATTTGACAAAAAAATTGAGAACCAAGTTAATTATACACAGAAATGATTACCAAATCTGTTTCTTTTTAATCTGACATCTTTTTTTTAATGAAAATTAATTTTAGATTAATTTACAGCATTTAAATCAACTATATAATTGATCAAGTTTTATAGATGCAGATATTTAGAAGTTATAATTTAAATATTCGATGCAAAAAAAAAAATCAACAATGTATCAAAGATATAAGAATACAAAATATTTCTTCTAAAAGTTCAAAGCACAAATAAAATTAAGTCTAGATTATTTTGTAGATTTCATAGCCCATAAATTTGGGGTAGGTTTAGTGCATTGACCAGAAATTTTGCTATGTGTAAGGGTAAGGTGTTAAAGCCGCAACTCGACGTTGCACTTGGCTGCAAAAAAGCGAAAATGCAAATACGTATTCACATAATTTTTTTGACAGCCGAGGAAAACACCCGTCGTAGACAATGGGGTTGCAGAAAAAAAAGACAGAAGAAAAACGCTAAGTGAAAATTCCACGGAAACTGCGAGGCCAAGTGGATTTGGACTGCATAACTGCATAGAAAGTGCAACTGGTATGAAAACAGGCTGAAATTAAATGAGCGTTAAATTGCCAAATTATTAGAAAGATATTCAAAGGAAAAGAGAGGGAAACAATTGATATAGGGCCTATTAAGAGCACAATGCTAAATAGTTTACGGTTATTATGATTGTTATTGCGGTTGCTTTGTTTTATTAGCATTTCCATTTCAAGCGGTTCAATGACCCCCTAAAAAAAAGACTCTTTTTTATGAAGAAAAGCAAACACATCGACGAACTTAAGTCTAAAACAAAGATGAAAGCTGCAAGAGAAGCTGCAAAAAGATATATGCATAGAAAAAAGTACTCATAATTTTGGTTGGAATGACGTCATTGTTATCAGAGTTTCCAATTATACTTGCCAATTATAAGGCATTAACTCATTTTGTTGGCCTTAACTTATCAAGGCTTTGCCGATAACATTTGTTAAACAGCAAAATAAAAGAAGAAATTATATGAAAGCTATCTCTCTCTATCACTTTTTACACTCTTTATTGATTTAAAGTCCAGAGGGTAAAGTAAAAGTCTATAAAAGTTCGAGTATTTCATAATATATGGCGATCCGTCAAGACGATAGAGGCAATTGTTTTATTGGACCTTCCATATAAAATGCGTTTGCTCTTCAGGCATCATTATCATCGACTGACGAATGTTTAGAAAGTCATAAACAGTTATCTGTTTGTGTTTCTTTCTTGCTTTTCTTTTTGCCGTGATAACACCCATCTGATTGTTTGTCTTTTGTCTGTCTGACTACGCAGATGTTTTGTATTTTTTTTTTTGCCATAATCATCACTTTAAATAACAAATAACTTATTTGCTCAAACGACATATGAAAACATTTTCAGTAGCCGATGGATATGCCTTTATATTTAATTCCAGCCCCCGCGTGGAAATAAATAATATATAAAACTCCACGGGTGGAAAAAGTAAAAGCTACTCTAATATTAAAATATATACATAATATAATATAATATATATATTACAAATTTTCACTATAAAAATTAGTAAATAATGGGTTATATATAAACAAAACCATAAAGCTCATATTCAATTTTGTTCGCATTATATTAAATTATTTCACTATAAAAATGAGTAAATTATATGACTTGAATTTAACAAAAATTTGTAACCACAATTTTGCAACTTATATCAACTTTCTAATTATGGATAGCCATTCAATCTAAGTTTTGTTGAAAATCATATATATAGCTTTCCTTTGTATTTTTAATCGGAAGTCAAAAATAAAACAATTACAAACCAGTGAAGATACATATATCAACTTGGAGAATTGGTAAATTGGTAAAAACTATAATATTAGAGTGAATGCAGATTAAATGCTTACTTTTCAAATTCATTGACACATTTGTGAATTCTTAGCTGCAGGATTTAAATTGGAAATATGGTCGCTGAATGACTGACATACTCATAATTATATAAACAGTCGCTAGATATCAAATCAGATTAAATTTTAAGCAGTCCACAAAGCCCAACGGAGTGCAAACATTGCTTGCATAGTTGCAAATGTAATTAATATGAGGATTGCAACACAACACACACTTCTGGTTTGTCATCTGTCCGACAGTCAGAGACTGATTAGAAGTACATAACAGAGAAACCGAGCTGAATAAAAAGAGGAAAAGAATATTACAGTGTAGAGCAGAGTTAAAGGCTGTCAGCTGGCGTTGGTCATATCAAATAACCTTCAAGTGCACAAATGTACAAAATTACTACAAACTGGAAGCCAGCCAACCGGTTAGATGCACACTTATGACAGTCAGGCACATACATGTATACAAACAGACATATATACATATTCATATTCATTTAGTTATGTATGCGCGGCCTATAACAAAATTAGAAAAACTGCAACACATTAGCAAGCGAAGTAGAGAGAGCGAAGCGTGGGGAGGGAAAGAGACTGCCGGGCAAACTGCCAAGCTCAGTCTGTTCCTCCTACTCCTCCCCCTTCGCATTGCTGCAGCAGCAGAGCGGAAACTGTTGGCCATACTGGACGTCTGTTAGCCAACTGACTATGGCCTTATCTCAATTGCAGACCATTTCTAGACGCATTTTCTAATTAATATACAATATCCATGCAATTGTTGGGTAATTATCGATACCTACTCACACTTGTTGTTAGAGATATGTCGAATCTAATTCAGTTTCCATAATCAAACAGGGCGTTAACTTAGCCAGTGGGAGGAAAGGCGACAGAACGACGCGACGTTTACTTATCTAACTATTGGCCATTTAAGTACTTAGTTCAGGTTTGTCACTTAAAGATACTTTTGCATGTAAATATACACTGTTTGAAAATATTAGCGTGTTTCATCTTTTCTCGTTATTGGGACGCATTGGTATAATATTGATCAGGAATCTCAAATAAGAGTTGAGAATTCTTTATTTTCAAAATGTAACAAAAACATGCAAGAATTTTTTATTATATACATTTTCATTTAATTATAGAAAAGCTCTTATTAAAAATTCAAAAAAAAAATTCCAAAATATCAAAAATACTAAATTAAATAATAATTTAACAAGAACGTTTGTTTACATATTTTAATTTTTTAATAAAAATCATCAAATATTTTAAATATTACATTGTATGTTTTCACATTTGAGAAATAAATAATTTAATATTATTTCAATCAGTAGAAATCCCAGCATAATATAACCGTTGGAGTGATTCCATATGGAGGTCGTTCTATTATGTGTAATCTCTGCTTGAAAGATTGATTGTCTCTCTTCTGACTAAGTACAAGACCTTGTTATGACACACACACTCAATTCTGTGTGTGGGCTGCCACAAAAAGCAAATATCCATTTAAATGCGTACACAAATATCAATTAAAGATTTGTTCGGTTCAATTAATGCTGCTCAAACAGCCACTGACCTTTGGCTGACTTACAAAATTTCAAGTTTAAGTGGCTTTTGCCAGGGATTTGAACCGTTGCGCTCTGTGAAGGTCATTTTGCTGTTTGCATTTCATGGTTTTTTGGGTCACGGCATCAAGTTTAAGTACTTCTAACTCTTTGCAGCCTTCGAAGCTAATTTATTTATTTGATTTTATTTTTGTTGACTTCTTTATTAGAAATTAAGTTACATTTACATTTTTTTTTTTTTTTGTTAAGCCACATATCTTTAAAAGTATTTTAATTAATTACTCCAATAATATGCCAAGAGATAACAAACTTACTTTAGTGAAAGTCCGCTGTTTTAAAAAGAAATCGCTTAATTAAATGTCACAATAATTGTGCAATTGTCACATGAGTTGAGCACAGCATAAAATGGGCTGAGACCCGCATATGTCTCCGAAAAACTTCTTAAGAAGTTAACCTAGTTTACAGGCATGTGCACATGCTAAGCGGTCTTCCCGGCCATGGCTAAAAGCCCTCTTAGCCGCTTTTGCCGTGTTTACACACGAATTTCAGCATATAGTAAGCTTAAAACATGCCAACATACTTAATATACCTACACATATTTTTACTTTCATACATATTTACATAGATCACGCTATTTCAATTTGCATGTGGAAGTCAGCAAAAATTTTATGAAAACAACAAAAAAGCAAAGAAAAAACTAAAATCTTCAGCATGTCGAAGTTTAAATACACTAGATATATATTTTTTGTTTATATATTTTTTTTCTATACTTTTGGTTTTACTTTTTTAAGGAAAAAAATTTGCATTCAATGCAAATAAAACGAAAATTTATTTTTCTATCTGGTTTCTTTCATATTGCTTCAAAACAGAAAATTCAATTTATCTCGAAATTTAAAGGCAGTCTAATATTATTTAATTGTCGCATGTCAACACATAAATCAAGATTTTACACATTTCAAATGGTTTATTGGGATTATATTCCCCTAAAAGCTGGACACTCTTTCTATTGTAATCATGGTACCCTATGCAAAGGGCATTTAAACCGGTCGGTGTCAGTGCCAGTTGGCTGCTTTTGCTTGCTTTTTTTTTTATATATTTCTTTTTTTTTTGCCAGAATTATTTTTGACAATTCGATGAGCAAAACGGTAAAAGAAGAAAGTCAACTCCAGGAAGCGGGCATAAATAATGACGGCCAGCAAAATTCATGCAAAAAAAAACTGAGTCATTAACTTGGCTGAGGTGCTCTTACTACTGATGATGATGGCAATAACAAAGAAAACCTTAAAGAACCACAAGCAGAAGCAACTAAACACATAACAAATAATGATGTTACATACACGTTGTTATAAAGTTTATAATCTATGTAAGAAATCAGGAAATTAAAAGTTTTGAGCTTGAAGTTACACTCTACAAGCAGTCATAATTGTTAATAAATAAATAAATAAAATACGATTTCAATAAAATGTAAATTCCCTTGGTGCACCACAACTTTTGTGCTTACTTCCTTGTTCTTTTGTCTCTAACAGGAAGCGAGCAACCAGACAAAGACTTGCAACTAGAAGGGGCAACTTTGCTACCTGTGGGCGTTGTCAACAATGCCAGACACAAAACAAAAACCGCACAGAAAGAAACTATTTTCCGTGCTAAATTGAGTTTGCATTAGGCAAACTAGGGATTGCCCATGAAGACTTGGTAGACATGGTACATCTCAATTCATTGAAACAGGAAACAACTGCAAATACTCGCACTCTACGAAATCATTCAACAATCAGCACTAAATACATGCTGGATGTATTTACTTGATGTATCTTATTTTATTAATATTTTATCTTTTTCTTTATTACTTTGTGTGCTGATTCTCACGCTCTAACTGTAATTTCAGCTTCAGCTTCAACTCCCAAGCGGCTGACATTCATATGGCCATATGTTGGCAAAAAAAAAAAAAATTAAAAAAAATTCCATGATTACATGAATGAGAATATTTTTCGGATTTCTGATTTTCCGATTTTATTTCTCATATCAAGTTTTGCCTTGCCGCCTGCAACAGTTGTTGAACAGACACGACTGTCGAAATATTTGGTTAAAGATTCATTACAACGGTTTTATATTCGAGTGCATTAAACAAGTCAATGTGATTTATGTATATCGATTGCCAATGATTGCAAGTTCCAGAAAACTGGATAAAAAATAAACAAGTGCAATTTATTGAAATATACCTGGGAATAACACTGGAACCGGTATTGGTTCCGGAACCCTTAACCGAAACTAACCGTTTCAGTTTGAGTGCCGGAACTGAAACCGTAACCGAATGAAAATTCTCTGTCAAGAACCGAATACCGAAACGTTTGTACCGGTACGGTTGTGGTAAAGTTGCTAGGTCAAAGAGTTGTCTAACTTCCAACTGCCATAATTTGATCAAAACTGAATAGAATTTCAAACGCAATGTCATTTTGATCATGATTTGGACTCTAAAATTATTCTGTATTCAATTTTTGTTAATTTATAAAATTTAATTTATTTTCGATTTAGATGGTAAGGGTCCCTTTGAAATTTTGAAAATTCAATATTTTAAATCTCAAGTTTTCACTTTAATCAACTCCTTATATCGTAATTAATATTAAACAACACTTTAAACTTGATTCTGAGACCTTTCATTTTTTTTGTAAAAAATCATGTCAAATTGGATAAAAATTTTGACTTGTAAAGTGGTTAAATCCGAAGTCTGACCAACTTCAAACTGTCATAACTTGATGAAAACTAAACAGATGTTTAAGCGGACTGTCACTTTTAACATTATTTGGCATTTTAATTCATTCTCCATTTAAATTTTATTAAATTTAAACAAAAAAATATTTTTCCTTAGATTCTGCTAGATATTGATTTCGATGCTAAGGGTCCCCCCTTTGAAATTTAGAAAATTCTAAATTCTAAATCTTAAGTTTTAACTTTTAATCAACTCCTTATATCGTAATTAGTATAAAACAACAATTTTAACTTAATTCTGAGGCCTTTCATTTTTTTTGTAATAAATCATGTGAAATTTAACAAAAATTTGGACTTCTAAAGTGGCCAAATCCGCAGTCTGACTCCAACTTCAAACTGTCATAACTTGATCAAAACTGAACCGATTCCCTGGTATATACATTTTTGTGACGATGCTTAAAATTAAGCTACACATTTGAATATTTTAGATTCAGTATCTTAAATATATACTTTTTTTTCCGGAAGTTCGGAAAAGCTACCAAACTAATTAATTGTTTGCAGATGAGTAAAAAAATTTCGATCGATTCTCATTAACATAAAAACGCAAATTGAGAAATTTTCTAGAATGTATAAAAAATATAGAGTACTTGTTGGTTTTAAATATGCATAAGATAACCAAACTTGAATACTTTAATTTGTACTGTAATTTTCAAAAGTTTATTTTTGTTCTTCTTCAAACAAAGTCTCGTAAAATGTAGGTTTGTTATTGTTTTATGACAAGCAAAAAAATCAGAAATACCCTGTAACTATTTAGCTTAAGAACTGTACTAAAAGATATTGTTGTTGTCGAGTATAAAATAAAATTGATCAGAACAAAGCCATGAACCCAAATTTCACCTAATAGCTTTACCCGCAAAGTTCACCTAAACAGCTAAGCAACCCTCTTTCAATACAGGGTATAGCAACATAACAAATGTGAATAGTTCATGAAGCTCAGTCAAACCGTCACATAGCATTTCCGACTGCAGTTAGACATGAAACTAACTGCCAGATCGGAAGAAGGGGAGACACGGGTGACATGGGCCAGTCGGTAGTACCTTGTGGTGAGCACGTGGCCCCCAGACGCCGCTAGTGGACAATAAAAACAACAGCAAATAGGGGCACGGCACAGCAACAACAACGACCGGGGGATAAAAGGGGAGCGGCTTCCCCCTGAAAAATGTGTCTGCTCTGAGGTCTAAATAACAACCTGAATCCGCAACGTGTTTTATTGGAGTTGTTGGTATTTATGGAGTTGCATGACTCCCGAACCAGACAGAGACAGAGTCCATCAAGCATTCCCCACACACCACACACAGTGGGAGTGCTTTATGGAACGACTTCTGGAATGGGGGAGCATGTTCAAGTAAATCCATCCACCACTTTTTCTTGATATTGTTGTAGTTGATAAATGCAGAGTTTTTAGTGTCTATTTGTGCTTGTGGAAGGTGCGCCCACTCACATAATTTCCCCACAACAGCACAGGTATTTGCATAAATATATATATATACATAGCTTGAATAATTTGACGCATGTGAAAAAAGTCAAGTACAGAAACTGGCCAAACTAGCGAACCACCTGGGAGCCACTCTCAAATGTGGCAGTAAACTTGTTCTGCGACTAACAATTCGTGGGGGTGTCTGCTCCAAAGAATTTTTACCACTTTTGTCACTAAGAAACCATAACAGAAAAATTCCTTTTTATGTGAGAAAACTATAGTAAATTAAGAATACATGTTCTAAAATCTATTACACGATTAATTTAAAGTAGTAATTTAAAAATACATCGAGAACCGACAACTTGATTTTCGTGAAAACGTTTTTCCACTACTATAAATTGTTTTCCCCTTGGCACTTTTTTAACAAATTTTAACTGTCATATCTTTTTCAAATCTAAACCGTTTTTCGAGCAAAATGTCAATTTTGTCATTATATGGCCTTTATTATGATTATGCATCAACATTGGGAAAGTTTTTTTTTCAATCCTGTGCATGTTTTGCATACTTTGTCCTGATTAATTTTGTTAATTTATTTTAAAAAAAATAATCTCTACACGTATTTTCTATTTCCCCATCTACCTGTATAATATTCCCATTAATTAACCCACTTTTGCTGTTATTAACACAGCATTTAACAACCCACAACATGTACACATTGCGATTATGAAATTGAAAACTGTTTTTGTTTAATTTCATTCTATTTATTTACTTATATGCCACAACAAAGAGACTGGAAATTAGATCATGTGCAAATGTTGTTTTTGATTATTTGGAATATCTTTTTATAGTGCTTGATTATCGCTCGACAAGACAGTTAGTCACAACATATAAACATAGAATCGGACATACATCAAAGTGTTAATATATATATATATATATATATATTGTTTTATTCCTCGACATGTTTATCGAATACGGAATTGACCTTCTATATTGCCAAATTGGATAGCTCGTGTTTTTCAGTTTTATTGGAAGCAAGTTGTATTTGACTTTCTAAGCTGATTTCCCGTTTTTATTATGACTAGAAAGTCTGACCATAAAAATTCATAAGCATAAGCGAACAATATCGTTTATAACCGCTTGACAGTCCAATATAATTTATATTTACATTGTACGATGAGTATCTGTGTAAGTAAGTATCTGTATGGGCAAATGTATCTGTAAGTGTATAAGGTTATATTGCAACAAAAACGCATTATAAATGCTGCTGATAATTGCACGTGGTGCTGCTGAGCATGTTTATATACCCTGTAATAGTCGCTAATCGTAATGTTTATAACCGCAATTTGGCACAAACATTTTTTATAGCCTGCAACCGTTGCGTAAATATTGAATGTCAAACCATTAATAATTTAATAACTTCAAATCACTTAAATATGGAGCATTTCTGCAAAAACCACAATTATATTTTAAAAATTATATAATCCAGCATAATGAAAAATTGCTTAACATCATTTTACGAGTTTAGATTCAACCTACAACAAACAAGTGGAAGGCTGAAAAATAATTGGAAGAAATATTAATGATTAATGGTTAATTTTCCTCATAAAACTCAGTGATGGGTGAGTCAATCATTAAGTAAATATTTCTTTTAGTAATTATCAGCTAAAAATATAACTTTTCAATTAGAATACCATTTTGTTGACGATTCGATTGCCTTTTTAAATTCAAAAGACATAATAATGATAAAGAAAATAATTGTGTATAAGAATATCAACAATTTCACAAGATAATATTCTCACTTATTATATAAGTCAATAGATAGCAAACATTCAATTGATCGGAATTCTCTGCCTAATAGATAAATATCGCAGTGAAATTATTGTCAAATAAATATTTGCCGTAATTATTAGACAATCCATGTTTTATTAACAATTATCATAATTATTTTGTAGGGCATTAAGCGAGCGTATACAAATTAATTAATGGCAACACAAAAAGAAGGAAAAACTATTAAGAGCCAAGGCGAAGGCGATTGAAAGAAGCGGAAAACTATGGTCGAAATGCGCGAATCGAATAAATAATATTTTGTATTTGGTAAATAAAACGACAGATGTTGAATTAATGCCAATTGGGCACGCAACAAACTTTTAGTTAAATTGAACAATACGTATTTATGAGTGTGTTTTCAGTGTTATGAGTGCGATTTCTTAAGAGCTGACCAAATGGAAGGTGTTCAGGGATTAATTTCACATTGCGTAAACTATTCTTTCAAGGTTGGAAAATGTTAGAAAAAATACAAATTGAACAATTCCAAATTATTAGTGGGCTCAGCTATGTAACAAATCAATTGAGATAGAGTTGAATTTTTTCTTCCTTTTTTTTAAGTCAACTCCCCCACATTCACTTGCACTCTCACTAATTGGCTGTGAAAAGTGTGAAAAACTTTCGCCCGTTGATGAGAGTGAAGTGTGGAGAGCTAAACATTGGAAAGTGCAATACATATCATAACATGAACCACAATCAGTCTCCAACTGGGCACTTTCCTCAATAGTCAACGGTCGCCAGGCAAATCAATTGTGCTGAACGATCGTCACGTTTGCCCACTTCACTTGGGAATGGGACACTGTTGATAGATGATGATGATGATCATCATAATGATGATGCACTGTAGGTGAGCTTGAGCTTTCAGCTTGAGGCGTAGCCTCGTTTGCTTTTACTAACATGTTAACGCATAAATAACATGATCAGCGTCCGAGTAAAACGGCGATGACAATGACAAACCGCTAATCATAATTTAAGCATAACAACAACCACAAAACAACATCAACAACAATAATAACAATAACACACCGAACAAAATCGACTAAACGTGTGTGCAACTCAACAAATATGTGAAAATAATAATAGGATTGTGGCAATGTTAACAATCAGCAACAAAAACAACTCAGTCTGGTAAAAGTTAACATTCGTCGTTGTCGCATTTAATGAGGCGCAGCGAACGTCCTCCAATGTTGATTTGCTAACAAGCAAAGCGCCCAAAAAACATCCGATTATGCGCTGACCAAGAGCGTTGTCTTTACATTTCAGTTGACAGTGCATCAACAAGAGATATCATCATTTGTTAGCTAACTTAACACTGATACTATACTATCAATAAAATGAAAATTCTTAGAATACTGTCTGTAATGAAAGAATGAATTGATTTTATATTATTATGCAATTCTAGAAGATACAACCTGGAACTTTAATTAAAGCATAATATTTTATTCTGCGAAATAAACAAGTAAACTTGTGGGAAGCTTAACAAATCAAAATGGTGATATATAGATATCGATTTACAATTTAATGTCTTAGTTTCTGAAAAGTGCCCTTATCGCTATTTTATATTAGCTATATCGTTTTTTTCTTTTTAAAGAATCAAACTCTCTGTTGTGAGCTGTTGTGATTATTCTTAGTACTTTAGCATTTAGTAATTAAAACAAATCTAAAGAATAATAATAAAAATAGGAAGTTATATCGATTTTTCTTTCAGATTTTGTTAATATTGGTTGGCAAAAGTTGCAGTTTCTGCAAGTAAAACAGTAAAATAATTCTGAAGAGTCTCTCATCTGCGGTTGCTTTGATTTTCTAGTTTTCTATTAAAAAAAATCATCATGACGTGAAGTTAACGAATTTCGATTAGATTGCAAATCAGCAAAATGAATTAGTAAAAGTTGCAAAAGTTGTGGCCAAGGTGCTAATTGGCCTGCACTGGTACTGCCAATCTAGGAAGGTTAAAGGTGTGCCAATTAGCCATGGGCAGGACTCGATGCGATTGCTTTTCGACCTGGCTAAAGTGTTGCGTGCCAGAGTAAACCTGGCGCAATTTCCACTTTTCCATACTTTTAGTTTTCTATTTTTCGAGTAAAAAAAGGTAAATACGTTTTTAATTAAGTGGGCGCTGGCTTCTGACCTAGCAAAAGCAATTAATTAAACAAATGTGCCAATTAGATTTGAGTTTATAAAAGTGTATTACACCAAGAATAACTTAGATTATTCAGTCAATTAAGTTAAGTGAAGTGCATCGCTATTGCAGCAATTTATTTTAGAAAAATTGTTCGATAGTCGTTTTGTTTATTTGGGCTCTTCAGTTGTTCAAAACACTTGAAAGTGGCGTGTTGAAATTACATACACCGCAGTTTTCCACACTTGAAATTTTTTCACACTTTCGAAGTTCAAAGTTCATGCTAACAGATAAATGCCTGAGACAACAGACAAGTTTGTTGTTGTACATGAAGTAATACAAACAAATAAAGACTATTCAACCGAATACTAAATCCTAAATAGATTTATAACTATCTTAATTTAATCGCTCACATTTAATTTAGAAATATATTAAAAAATACAAATATTTAATAAAATTCTATATAGAAATTTAAATCTATGTACATTTTATACAAGTTTTGGACTTTTGTAGTTGGAAGATAAGCAAAAAATTAGATTATTCTAAGTTTTTTAGCTGCTAAATTGCTTTAACCTTTCACACTCTACTAAGCGACGACACATGCGTTGAATTGAAGTTAATGTGCACACATAATGTTCATAAATCGTCAGTTCGTTAGACACTCTGAGTTCAATAAACTCAAACAACAAGTTAGAGTCTGAGTCTGAATGAGAGTCAGAGTTGAATCATTTTCATTTCCGCTTTTCTCATCTGCTTTTGGCCAAGTAGTTTTTATTTTGTCTAAAATTTAAATTGGTATTACTAGAGGAAAAAGTCAGAAATGAAACATACGTTCAAGAAGAAAAAGGAGGTAACACAACAATACACTTTTATTGCTCGGGTCAAAAAAATTAATGAACAATGGACAAGGCAACAACGAGATAACAGTCACTATAGCAACAACAACAAAAACAGCACAAACAACACTAACTACAATGGAAAGGGGTGCAAACAGACAGTGACCCATTGGTTCCAATTCATTTGGCAACAACAGTAAGTAAAAGTGCCATTAGTCGTAAGTTGCTGAAAGACAGATACCCTGTAACTAGTTGTTAAATATGCTGCTTGCCTGTTTTCCCAGAATTTAAAATATATTTTATAATTTGCAATATACCCTTGTCTGTAACATCTATAAAAGCAGGGTATACAATGAACAGTTGAGAACAATTGTCATTCAATGAATTCGACATTTTTGAATTTACTGTTTAATTTCAATTCATTATTTTCTGCTCGACATAATTGTCGCTTCCCGTTATCTCATCCTTTAACCTAACAGGAAATGAGCTCAGTATTTATTGAATATTATAATGTGAACTTTGAAAGAATTAACGCTCATTTATTTTGTTTATCATAAAATCAAAGAAGGAGGAATATTTGAGGCATTTACACTAAGAAGAACATATATAAAAAAAAAATTTTAAATAATATCTAGAGCAGAATATATTGCCGAATCATTCTGCTTATCTAAAAGAAAATATCACTTACCATAATCCTATACTATCAATAATTTTTTGTTTTACTTTATTTAAAAAAATCTATTAAATTTTATTTTCAACTTATTACGTTAATCCGGCACACAAATCGCACGTTGACAAATACTCTCATCGATTCATAAAGCACAAAGCGAAACAATTACCATCAATTGCAGCCAGAAAGCCTCGAAACTAACAAAAAATCAATGACAAACGTCCAAAGAAAAAATGACAAAAAAAAAAACAATCCGTCATTTAGCAACAAGAATTCGAAATGCGTCAAAAAAGAAAAGAAAAAATAGTAGCGACAACATAAAGCAAAATTGGCAATAAACAATAAACAGGAATCAATATTTTGTATTTTACAATGATCTGTTGAGGGTCAAAGTTGTCATATGAAATATACAATAAATAATGAACACTTTATGAGACTACAGCTAAATGAAAATAATAAGAATAATGTGTGTTAATAAATACAAAGTTTGCTTAAAACTTGAAAATTTGCTTAAATATTTGTCGGACGAACACATTTAGAAGAGAATTCGAAAAGTTTATAAGATTGCTTACCTAAGCAAAACAAATGATGCTTATGCAATCTTTAAGATACTTAACAAAATTTGTAAAATTGTTCCATGCTTAATTGGTTATGTAAGTGCACAGTTTTCCTCATTTTTATTATAGCTTTCAAGAGTTGTAGCAATTGTAACTTTTGTTGTTAAAGGTTCTCAAGACTTCTGATGTCTTATTTTCAAGTTTGTTTGGCAAACTCTTCCCGGAACAAATGAAGAATTTCTGCAATTCCAAGCAATTGCGAGCATAATAAATTATAATTATGTCCCGTTAGTTTAGCACTACTTTGGCTGTTTGCCAGCCTCTAAAAACTCAACTACTATAGACAATAAAAAAAGCTAATAAGATAAAATAAAAAAGTTTGCAGCAGCTGCAAAAAAAAATTATATAAAAAACCTAGAATTTTCAGAATAAAATGTCGATGGCTGCGACACATCCTGCACGTCCTGGCAGCCGGAGGAAACAAAACCAGTCCCGACAGCAGACAGGGCTGCATAAACTATTTATTGACCGAGCAGACAAATTTGTCAAAAATGTTGCAACAACAACAGTTGTTGCCATGGCCTTAAACAAAGTCCACACGCCACAGTTGCAATTGTCTGCAGTTTTTACACAGATACACACATATACACATGTTTAACTTATGTCTACTTGTGTTTGACTGTGTGTATGCAACAAAATATTTCCTCTCAAGTGTTGCCGACTGATTGCAGCAGCAATAGAAGAAAAGACAAGACAAAACAAGATAAATCTTGGCAACAGCCTTGCCTGGACAATTTCCGATGCTGTCTAAAATCGCAATGTCGATTTGCCTTATAACGGCTTATGACACAGCGAGCAACAATTTTTTATTGCACATTTGGCAAATCATCAAGCACTCAACTTCCTACAACAATTACTTAAAGTTGCAGGAGCAAAGTATTTACAACTGAAAGTGAGGATGAGGGAGGGAAAGAGAGGCATAAGTTAGAGCTTAATTAAATTAAGCTTAGTTCGTTAGCTAAGTAAATACTTTTAGTTAACTAGTTCACAGATTAAACTCATCTGTCAGTTAACCGAGCAGGCAAATTACAGACAGCTGAGGGCTGCAATGGGATGGAATTAAAGTTTCGTTTATCAAACTAATCAGTTAAATTAATCTCATAATTTATGCAATTACAAGAAAGTTTGCATAAAGCCTGGATAAGTGAAAAACTTTTTTTTAGTAATAATTAATTTATTAATTTAACTTCAACTAAAAGCAGTCAATAAATAAAACTAATTTTTTTATGCACTCAATCCTAGCCATATTCAAAGCATACCTTTTTTTCTATATCTTTCTTTTTCTTTTTTATTGTTGTTATTTTCAAATCTAGTTTATTTTAAAGAGCTAGTTACACTGGAAGCAAAACGACTGCGGAATGAAAAATCTCCATATAAAAATAACAGTCAAAAATTTGTTCCCCGGTTTTTTATATGAAGTTTTTCTAATTTATTTTACAATTTCTAAACTCCACTTTTATTATTTTCTATACAATCGTCAACAAATAGAATTTACTTAAATATTTTCGAATCTTTAACAAATTCTTAATTCTCTATATTGAGTTGCATATCTTCAACTCAATTGCAAACTTGTTTTGAAATCTAGCATGAGAAATGCGACTGCCCAAGTGTAATTTGAAGTAGTAGCATTTATTGTGCAGTTAATTACGAGTATATGTATCAGGTTTTTGTAAATATGAGTTACCGTTCCGAGAATATCAAAGGCAACAGCATTTTGTGCTCCCACATAAATTGAAAACCTGAAAAAGCCAAATAAGTGGAAGCCAGAGAAGCGATAACAATGCAAGACTCAATGCCAATTAATGTAGCATAGAAGTATGTAGTTGCAGCTCATTAGAAACGACCTCAAAGCGTAAAAATCAAGACGCGAAAAATATGCACTGAAAAGAGTTGAAAAGAAAGAAAGCTGTGAACAGGAGCAGATTCCAAGCCAAGCTAAGACAGACGGATAAACAGCTCAGAGTAGACAAGACTAGGCCCTGAAGTGACTCTTCGAGTAGGTGTCTTGTATGTTCTATTGTTATTTCGTTACACACATAAATACAACATGAACTTCATCCCAAGAGAGAGAGACGGACAGACAGATGAATAGAGAGACATAATATAATGTGGGAAGAAGACGGGAGCGATTTACGAATGAGGAGCAGGTATGTCTTATCAAGTCTAGTTTGCCATTTACCTTGTCAGCATAATGTATGTGCATATATGTTTTTTCTGTACATTTATGTATGTGCACACTAAGCAGCATTCCACAAATGGTTTCCCTTTTGCCATGTTTCTGTAAGCAGCTTGAGGAATCGCAAAGATACTCGATATCAATAAAAGTTTATAACCAAAGAAACTAAGTGGAAGCCAATTCCGTTTGTAAAATTATTCTTGATATTTTTTACTTACAAATAATTTATCTAGCTACCAATACAATATAAACAAGTTTTAATCAAGGCATATTTAAAATTTTATAATATTTTATAATTTAAGTTAAGTAAATTTTCAAATATTTTTTAATGTATATTAGATATGGTTAATATATTCAAATATTTATATTTAATTATTAAATTCAAATATACATTAACAAATAGCTTGATATACTTAAATATAATTGAAAGATTAAACGGTCTATATTTAACAACTATCTTGAATGGATAATAGCTTTCAATATGCTTAAAAGCTTAGCCTTAATCAAACTTTAGAGATAGCCCTCGCTTTAAAAAGGCAACCAAGTACTCTATAAAGATAAGAAAAAGAAGGCCCTAAAACAGCAGCAACAACGGACAGCAGCTAAAAGGTAGACAGAAGCAGACGTAAAGAAGGAGAGAAAAAGAACACACCAGTTGGCAGTCAAGGACAAAGTAGGTAAAATATAGAGACAGAGAAAGAGACAGAAAGAGAGAGGGAGTAAGTGAGTAATGCAGCATGGCAGCTTTTAAGAATGTTGCACCTTGTTGCAGGCACATTACACATTACACTGGCGCTCCTCCGTTGTGGCAAGTTAATGGAAATGCAGCGCATTGCAAATCACCAAAACAGAGAGAAATCTCTGGAGAGAGAAAGAGTCTACTCGTTTACTAGTGTTATGCTACAACATCCTGAAAACATTTCCAACTAACATGTGTGCTTTTATATGAAGAGAAAATATGTTGAAAGTGTTGTACTTATACGCTACTTCCGTTGATTACAACACATAAAGACGTAATAAAGTGTGGTAGATAATGCATTATGTAGGAACAGTATAGAAGAAATTACAGTTGAAATAATGACTAGTCTATGATAAAAGTTTTACAAATTTTTCTTATTTTTAAAATAAATATTTTAAGATACATATTATTCTTGATAGAATTTTTTGTAAAAATTCCTCATAGTTAATCTGATGAAAATAACTTTCCCTCTTTTGATATCTATCAGTTTTTTTCAGTATTTATCGATATGCCAATGAAACTGTATAGTTTAAATCGTCAATCGCATTTGCTGCGCTTTCATAATATGTATCTTCAAGTCATTAAGGTTTGTTATAGTTGGAAAGGCCGTGTATCTAATAGGCAACAGAATGTAATTAAGACAACATTAAATTGTATAGGCCCCGTTTAAGGTCATGGGCAGATATAAGACTTCGCAATAACCAACGGAATTAACGGAAACAATGGACAGAACAGAATTGTTTTTATAAAATATGTATGAGCGTTTCCTGCAATTTCTTAACAAATCTTGTTAAAGATTAAACTTTGGGCCAAAAGATATTGGCATTGGCATTTGCATATTTAGAGAGGAATACCCAGCTGGCATAACAAATGAATGAATATACTCTCTGATTTTATTCTGAGGAAAACCAATTGAATTACACTAGACAACAAAGCTACAAATATGTAGAAACATGTTATACAATATAATTACAGTTAATTACATCTTTAAAATAGCAATAAGTCGTACAGAAGTTGAATTGGTTATTTTTTAAAATCCTTTGAAAGAATTGCATTTTTTTATGTAGATAATTCAATCGTAGACAATTTTAAATTTTTTTTAAATATTGATAAAATGTTTTCAGAGAAACTAATAAATTCAGAGATTAATCTTCTTCGTTCGACGATAATCGGAAATCAATCTATGTTGACTAGTGTTGTCAAAGAAGTGGACTGGATACTAAGTTCTACACCTGCCGCAGGTAAGCGCAACAAGCAAAACAAAGCAAATAGGAAGACACAAGAAGACGAAGACAAAGTCGAAGACGAAAAGATGACTCAGGTAGCCAAAAACCAAAGCAAGCGAAAAGTAATAAGTAAACAAAACAAATAAGAGCAAGAATAAATCTGTGCAGAGCCGAAGAGTAAACTTAAATTAAATAAGACGCAAAACGGCCAAAAAGAATAGAAGAGAAATTAAAGAAAAATTCACCTGTCACGAGCAGAGCGAAACGCTCTCTGCACTCAAGTGCGGCGTTGTTATTTGATCGCATTTGATAGATGCTCTTCTTAAAAAGATACATTCAGTAAGTTTTAGTGCTTGTATGTATGTGTATAGCGAAAAAATGATTGCTTATGCAACCTATTAATATGCATAGTTGACGGATATAGAAGAGTCTAGAATCTAATAAGAAGAGAAATTTTAAATTCCAATTGTGATAGATAGATTGATACTTAAAAATTTTTTTTTATATTTTCAAGATTTTTAAAATATTAGTAAATGCGTATATGATTTGCAAAATTCAATTAAAAACTTTAAATTAAGTTAATAGATTAATTGCAATTAAATAAATAAATATATTTATTTTTCTTAATTGCACACATTAAACTAAACTTATTTTTTATATAGAGGTAGAGTATGATCAATTCGTTAGTTTTCATGACTTTATGTATTTTTAAGTTTCGTCTTATTTGCCCAAGCCTTTTCCCAGCCATCTATTTATAACCCCTTAGTTAATGGGCTTAAAGCGACCGACAATGTTGGCTTAACAACATGTAGAAATTAAAAAAAAAAAGAATAGAAAAGAAAAGAAAGAAACACAACCACAATTTAGTCATTGTGATTAATGAGTAGAGAAGATACATAGTTTGACTCACTAACAAAGTTGTGTGAAGCTCACACACAATGTGTGATTATGGGATACACAGTTTGAGTTTGTTGTGCAACTGCCACAAATGCATGCCAGCTATTTGGTTCAGTCGAGCGATGAATTTGATAAACGTAACTGTATCTGTATCTGAATCTTCAGTGACTTCACGTGTGATCGCCTATATATTGATTGGTAAACCTTACACACTTTAAATTTGAAATCATTAAATCATGTCTAACGCTTAACGGCAAAAGTAATGCTCAAATGGCCTTAAACACACAGATGTATCTACTATATACATGTGCATGTGTAATTAAGACATCTACAGTGGCGTTCACCTTTTTTGAACTACAACTAATACATATTACAAAATAATATAAAAAAATGCAAATGCAGATAATTTTATTTTTGTTAAAGTCTATGTAAAATATTACTATTTTAATAAAATGTAATATCTGAATTAAACAATAAAAACAAAATATGGCTGAACATGTAGTGGGTCACAAAAGCTGTGAGCCACTGTATGCGTGCAAGTATCTCAGCTGACAACAAAAACCACCCCCAATTGGATGCTGTACTTGGGCTCGAGAAATTTCAGCACATAGAAACAACCTCCAACGGAATGTCACCCCCAAAAAAATGGGGTCCATTGATTGAAAATGTGTGTCAAAAATACGGCAAGTAACGGTACAATCACTCACCTCTGTGAAACAAAAACAAGAAACTGGAATTTAAGCGCTGGACGTACAAGTTGGTTGGTAACTGTAGTTGTTGTTGTTGCTGTGGCGTCGCCTGCGCTGCTGCCTTGGACAGAACTTGGTGTAGTAACAACAACAATAATAAGACGGATCAAAGGAATGCGTTTTGCACTCTCTCTTCTCTCTTTAACAGACACACACACACAAACGCACGCACGCACACTTGCTGACGGCGACGTTTTGATTCACTTTTTATTATTGCTGGTCGCGCGCGTTCTGTGCTTTTATCTTTACTTTGACTGCGACGTCAGCGTCGACACTGGCAATGACATTTTCTCACCATACACACACACACTTAAGCACACGCGGTGGCGGTCAGCGAATTTGTTGTTGTTGTTGATGTTAGTGTCTCTGGGATATGCAATTATGCTTGGGGTTTTTAGCAAGGCAGACAGGTGTATTTGCACTTACAACTAAACATACACACACATACAATTACAACGCGACGCTCAGACAAATGAGAGACAAACAAACGATGCAGACGCTGGCACCTGGCACTGAACTCTTCTTTTCTTCTCTTCACTTCTCTTTTACTTTTATTTTATATTTTTCACGCGGCGGCGACTGCCGATGGCTTCAGTTGCAGATATATTTTTGCTGATTCGCATTTACTTTTCTTTCTTTTTATCTAATCTTGGTTTCTTGCTGCGCTTCGATAATACCTAATAGACTCTTATCTTGCACTTTGTCGCCTTTTGCACACACTTCACTATTTGTAATTAATACATTCGTATAACAATCATAGCGCGACGTTCGTTACTCGTACATGCTTCGGCGTCAAAACAACACCAAATGAAAACGCAAACTAAGTATTAAATCACTGTTGCCAACTTAGCTGTTTTATAGCTAGATCTGGCTATTTTTAGAGTTGGTTTGCTAGCAAAATTTTTAAATTGTTATTAGCTAAAATCTGGCTACCTTAAATATATTTTCAACTGAGTTTTGATCTTCATATTTTGGTAAATCTTTACAAAAGTGCACACAAAAACAAATTTAGATGCTTTCCAGACAGAAACAGCTATTAATCCCCTTAAAAACTTGGCAGCACTGGTGTGGAAGGCTGCCACCAGGTCAAAAGGCTGCCACCCTACAGAAACTTACCGATCTGGCAACTTGTTTTAATTGGGGCTGCCACCATACAGAATTTCAAGATCTGGCAACTTGTTCTAATTTAATAAAATAAAAAATTCAGTTGCAACTTTGAAAATTTGACTAAATTGGAATTTTTCTTATTTTTGAAGCTAGAACTTTTGAAAATTTTTGCAGAATTTTTGTTGGAATTTTCTCGATTTTATGATATTTTATTTGTTTTTTTTAGAATTAAATTTTTAACTGCTTTCCTCTTGGGTTGACAAGCTTCAAATTTTTATTAAAATTTATATATACTTTTTTTGAATTTCGAATTTTAAATGTTTATCAAAATGTAAATTTATTTCAAAGTTATTACATTTTAAAATTTGCATGAACTAAAATTTAAATTTGATGAACGCGCTTAAATTATTTGTTGCTAATGGAAGCTAAGAGCTACGACACTCAAAACAACTGCTTTGCACACTGCTTTAATGATTATAAATGCTTTACGACAAAATCTAACAGATTTGAGTTTACAGCTACTTTTAAGCAACGAACAATAGAGGTGTGCAAATTCAAATCTGAGTGATAGATGGCGCTATCATTTCCTTTTGTTTTTAAATGTTATAACCGAAATAAATTGAATAAAAGCTCTTTTAACCTTAATCAACTGTATAGCCACTGCAATGATTTAGAGTAAACAATTAGTTTGCTTATTTTATGCGCCATCTAGAGGCTATTGCGTTATTTACACAATTTTAATTATAAATAAATAATGGTAATTCATATTTGTTCAAGTTGATGTCAACATAAATTTTTACTTTTTTTCTTGTAGATCAAATATATAATAATAATTTAATTAATTGATACGTCTTGCATTTGTTAGTTTAAATCAAATCTCCAACCCATAATTTGTAGATAGATACTAGATACTTTTTATTATACTTCCAGATACATACACCACATAAGTAAATCACGAGCTATTTAAGCTAAAGAGCAAAGTCTGTTTGCAATTTCCCTGTGTACTTTTTTTGCGTAACACTTTTAAAATCCGTCTGCGATCTCATTTTATGCAGCATCTTCTCCTTCTTCATCTTCTTCCTCTTCTACTGTTGGTAGCGCGTTTAATCAGTGGCTGATAAGACAATTTATAGTGATAACCAGTCAGTCTGAGATGGAAGTTGCTTACGTTTGCTGCTTTACAATATGTTTGCCTGCTGATCGTATATCTTATTAAGAGTGCACAGACTATATATTCTTTATTTTTTTATAATAGCAGCTAAAAATACTCCAGATTGTTATTTCGATGGGATTCTTTATGTTCTGATAAGACAGTTGGGAATTGGCCAACGAAATTAGCTCCTGTAAAAATACGCAAGCAAATTTCGAAAACAGGATACAGGAAACATTTTAAAAAAATTGAGATAAACTTAGTTCTTTTATTTTGAAATAAGTACAATAATTGGGATACATTTTTTGTTTTCCCAAAAGATTGAAAAAGGTTTAAATGAAGTTCTTCAGAAACTTTACCAAAATATTTAAAATTTTAAATTATTTCGAAAATGCACAAAAGCCGAATTTAAATATATTTTTATTATTAACAATTTTTTTTGATTTCGAATTTTGATAATATCCATTATTTTTTACTTACCAGTTTTAATAATTTCATTTAATTTTGTATTTTTTTTTTTACAAGTTTTCTGTTATGGTTAACGGTTATGCAAATTGATAATATTATTTCTCATGTTGCCAAGTCCCATATCAGACAAAGAGACACTCATTATTTCACATATCAATCGATCGTCATTTGCTTATCTGTTATCAGTAAATTGTAATGTTGTTGTTAACGTTTTTTGGTTTTATTTATCCATGTGATTGCCAGGCCACATTTTTGCCTCATGCTGCCAGTTGATTTTCCAATTTCCAACTGTTCGGAGGGAAAACATTGATCTTTTTATTGGGAATAGTTTCTGAAACGAAATGAATAAAACTTTTTTGCTTCAGCTCAGATTTTTGTGTGCAAATCTTTTCGGTCGTCAATCGCATGTGCAACAACAGCTTCTCGATTCTTTGGGAGTTCCAGAATCGTCCTTCGAATACGGCTGACGAGAGCTAATAATATTATTAAATAAAAAGTGAAAGTTGCCTTAAAAGAGTGAATCATTTGTTTGGTTAACACAGTAACAATAAACTAGCTAAAGTAAATTATATAAACCTTTAGTTTATTTGAGTTTATATTTACCTAAATAAAGATATAGTATGTACCCATATTTTTATAATGCAAAATATATTACCACGTGAAAAATTTTCTGTTTAAGTTAAATTGTAAGTGAGTTACACAAGGAGAAAATTATTTTAATATTTTTTATGTGCTCACTTTGCTATGCTCAATGCTCCCTACTAACTGGATTTAATTTATCAAGAACTAAATGCATAAATTAGAATATCAAATAACAATTTTCAGTGATACTCGAATAGCTTTTAGTTAAGCTGCAGATTTATTACAAATACATTTTTAAAAATAAAACACCACAAATCTTAAATTATCATTGGTAATCCTAGGTTTTAATAAAGATATTTTATAAAATACTATCTTGTCAACTAATTTCTACTTACTCTTCATTTGTATGAGTATTTAACCAATTTATCAATACTAGTTTCCTTGTTTACATATTTGTTTTTATTTTTAAGTCTTCTCCAACCATTTTTGGAATCATAAATTTAAAGTAAACTGTCAGTTTCTAATATTTAGAATTGTATAGTTCCAATAGTTAGTTGGTCATCATCAATGAAAGCTCACACCTTTGGGTAAACCTTGGCCTAACCACAACTACGAGTATCTCTCGGCTGACAACCTATCAGTCAGAGTGACATTGTAGCACGTCAGTCGCTGCTCGGGTTTTATCTTCATTCACGAAAAAAAAAAAAAAACAAAACTAACGACTTTATCTCCGGTTGATCTCAGCTGTCGTCGACGTATCAAACAACAACATCAGCAGCAGCAAAAGTATCTCAAGAGCTGTCACTAATACGTCGACTGGTCCAATTAAAGTTAGAATACTCGCGTTATGATCATCATGATCACCATCATGATCGTCATGTCAACAGAAACTGTGTGGAAGTGAGCAACGTTTGCTCTTTGAGTAAGATTTCATAGATTATTACAGAGGAGAGAAGCGGAGAGGAGAGGGGGAGTGGAAGTGGAAGTGAGTGTGTGCTCAGATCTGTAGAGATTGCAAAAGATATACTTAGAATATAGTATGCACAAATCTTTGACTAGCTTGATAAGAGACATTTTCAGTCTCTGTGCGAACGGCGACTGTGAAAGTTAAAAACGCGCGGTGAAAAATCCTTTCAGGAAAATTCAGACAAATCCAATCAAGATCATCACCGATTTTACTATACTGTCTATAAAGTATAATATATATATAATATAATATAAATAGTAAAAAGTTTACAGCAACCATAGAAAATCAATACAAAAGATTACTTCATATAAAATAAATATTTTAAAAACTTTTATATAATAAATAATATAAAATTTATATTTATTTTTAGACTATGACAATGTGAATAATATATACTACGCTCGACAAAAAAAAAAAAATTAAAAATTTAGAAAAAACAATAACAATAACAGCTTTTAAAAGAAATAAGCAACAACAACTTTACTGTGGGCCGTTTATGATCACAAATTTCAATTGGATTTAATCAAAACCATAAGAAAACTCAGTCAGTCACAAGCACACACACCCAGACAGAGAGAGCCTATTAACATTGCGTGTGTATTAGTATACCTGTACCTGTGAGTGTATAAGTGTAAGTGTGAGTGTGCGAGTGTGTGTGTGTCCCAGTGTCGTCTGACCGAGAAACTTAAACTAAGCCAGCAACGCTGCATTTCATTGAAACGAACTTCAAACTGTCACAGATACTGAGATACTAAGAAACACAGATACAGATACATGCAAATTGACAACTAGAGTGTTTATCCAACCCCTGAGTGCATTTCCGAGAGAGGTGCAATGGGCAAAATGGCCAGCGAGGAGACTTTCACCGACAAAGATAAAATTGAATTGTCGCGCTTTGGCGAATTCTGTCAACGACGC
The DNA here is from genome assembly GCF_004354385.1 of Drosophila innubila. Lineage (NCBI taxonomy): Eukaryota > Metazoa > Arthropoda > Insecta > Diptera > Drosophilidae > Drosophila > Drosophila innubila. Next base: position 15,533,644 of record NW_022995372.1, on the reverse strand, counting down.
GGCATAAATCCCAATTTGATAATGCTCAAGATAACCCTGTTTGTCATGTACGGAGGTGAGTACAAATATACAATATACACACACAAATTTACACACAATTTCATGTCATTAAAATGCAATTAGAAATCGAGCTGGTTATCAGTAAGACATATCAAATTGATATTGAACAAAAACGTGTCGTGATGTGACGTGTTGTCAGTTAGTGAGTCTTTAATGGGATTACTCGTATTTATGCTTGACTAACTGATAACACAACTAAAAGAAATTATACAACGGCTTAACAAATTATGACATTGTTTATAAGATTGCTTATGATCAGAAACGTCGTTAGGATATACAAAGAACACAACTCGACAGTTGGGTACAAGTTTTCTTTCTCTTAGAAACACTTCCTTATGATTTATGATATCTAATTTAAGAACAGATTTGATATTGCTTAACTTTTGTTTGTAGCTAAATCCAGGCTAAATAATCAGATAGAAATCAATATTTCTGCGATCATCTATATTTAATGGTGGTTTGAGTTTAATGAAACATGTTTACTATGATAAATATTTGCTGAGAAACAAATTTTTTTTTCCTTCTTGAGAAACGTTATTTAGCTCGACTTAAAAAAAAACACATTTTTATTTCTCATTATAAAAATTATGTACATAGCGCGAAATATAATCAATATGATTCAGATGTCTACAAAAAAAAAAAGTGTTTAATTTAAAGCCTCGTTTTGAAATATAATTTCGGTCTAACAAAAATAAGCAGCTGAGTATATTTTTTTTTTAAGCTTTTATAAAACTCAAAGGCTCAGAGAAAAGTATACAGGAAAACTTTAAGAAAAGATAATCATATAAGTATATGTATACAAAAAAGGCGCTTTCCATTTTTTTGATGCATTACTCATTAAGTAATCCATTCTGAGAATTTCATTAAGATCGAGTAAAATGTACAGAGAAAAGGACAGGTTATTTTTAATATGAAAATACTTAATATATATGCAAAGACAGCAAGCCTTCTTTTATTTCTCTAATCCCAATGCAAATTGAGACCGTTTTCTACATATAATTAAAGCACAGACATGCTTATATATTTGTTTTGAGATTGCACTTTGAAGTTGTAGTTGTAGCAGTTCATAGAAAGTGAGCTAGATAATTCGAAACTGTAAATAAATGTAAGGTAATACTGTAATCAAAGGGCTGCCTTAAGTACCTGAGATTGTCAAAAGATGCCAGCAAAACTGAAGCAAGTTGAGATATTCTATTCTGCATAACAAAATGACAAAATGCAAAACGTAAACTGACCACAACAAAAGTACAGTTGGTTTTGTATCTCACACACACAGATATACAGATACACAGATACAAATTTACAAATTTACAAATATATATACACATATATACTAAGAGAGGGAGAGGTATTCCATCTACAATATGAGATTGAGTTAGGCTGACAGTGAATCTTTGAATTCATTATCACAACGCGTCCGCATCCCAGAAATTCCCCCTCGACCCATCAAATGAATTTTCATGTGCGTGCGACGTACGAACGATCTGGGCAACTATAGATATATAGAAATATATAGCTATGGAACTGTGCAACTGTGCAACTGTGCAACTGGGGGACTGGGCTGGTCGGAAGTTATCAATTAGGCACAAAATATGTTACACATTTGTATAAATTTAGTTACACAAAGATGATGCATCTTAAGTTAGGTTGCACAGCCTTTTCCTCAGTGTGTGGCAATTAAGATACACACACACATACACACATCTAAGTAATGTTTATATCTATCATTTTGTGTGCGTGTGTGTGTGTGTGTGTGTGTGTGTGGCTTTTGTGAATAAATCTAGCTTATGTGCTTTAGGCTTGAGAAAGGTTTAGTTTTGATTCGCCTTGATGTTGCCCCAAGTATCTATGTATCTTAAACTTAAATCAACTCAAGTCAACTCAAGTCAGATGACCGTGCGCCATTTTCGCTGCTGGCGGTCAATGACAAAAACATTTTGCGATCGCTTGATTTACCCCCTGCTCCCTCCTCCTCCCTTCTCCATCCATCTGCTCTTCTCTTTCCTCCCCTGCTTTTATCACATTATCAACCAGACGGCGACCTCTGTTTGGCCATGATGGTTGGTCGCATGTTGTCTTATGCCATTAACGTCAGATTGTCGCAAATATTAGTATTAATGCGTTTTTTATTTGACATCATTTGCACGTCTTTGTCACGCATACCCTGTACTCGTTGTGAATTGAACAAAAGCAAAGGGTATTATCACATTTTGGCAAACTTAGGCATCATCTCTAACTGTATCAAGTATTTGAATTTAAACAGCTGCAAAGGTTATATTTAGTAATGCTACAGGGTAACTGCTGGTCTTTCTCTTTCGTAATAGTTGTATAATTTTATAGGTTTTTTTCTCTCACATGTTTAGAAATTTTTTCTAATCTAATCAAAATTAAATAGAGTAAAGTTCATTGTCCCAATAATTAATTTAAATAGCTTTGTGAAATTAATAAGCGATTACAATCATTATTAATAAGCTGCTTGAAAATACAATCAATTATAAAGATTCATATAAAATATACACAAATTTATTATTTATTAGTATTTAGTTATGACTATTTAATACAGCAATTAAGCTAAAATCCACAAGAATTTGAACATAATTCTATTTGCCATGCAGTTATTAATAAACATATTAAAGTAATAGGATTGCAGAGGTGAAGACAGAGAGAAAGAGAAAGAGAGATTGGCGTGTATTAAAAATTACAATAAGGGGGAGGAGAAGAGAGGGCAACAACAACAATAGGGTGGCAACAATGGCTGTCATGCAATGCAGCCCTGACATGCGTGCATTTCCGTTTCCGTGCGTTGTGTCAACTTGCAGGCGTAAACACACAGACAGACACAGGCCGTAAAGCAATTAATTGTTATTGCAATGAGTAATACACACACACACGCACACACACTTTAATATGTATGTAAATATATATGTATATATATTTATAAAAAAATACGCATACTTGGGGGCAACGAAAGCAAACACATGTGTTGCATATTATTGTTAATTATCTGTGGGAATGCATAAAGAAAATACGTTAAAGGCGAAATGAAAATGTGGAAAATGAAAAGCGTGAAGCGACAACGACAAGCGAACTTAAGCAGAGTGAAAAATGTGATGAATGCACTTTAACATCAATTTGCATTTACGGCAAGCCGCATTCGCTGCCAATTCACGTATCCGACGATGTTTGTACTGCAATTGGTCAAGGATGCGGCTACGGCCATCGTGGATAGTGGATTGAGCACTGAGGATGGAGGACTGAGTGTCGTGGTTTGTCAGCCACAGGAACAGCTGCAATCGCTTGTCAGGGGTTTTCTCTTTTTTCGGTTTTCCCTTTGCACATTTTTGCCATCATTATTTGCGTCATTTTGCTGCAACAGCAAGAATTGCAACTGTGACACATGCCACTCGTTTTGAATGCTTATAATTTATTAATGCCAAGCTTCTCATCGGACTGCGACAAACAGAGAGAAAGATAGTGTGTGTGTGTGAGAGAGAGAGAGAGAGAGAGAGGGGGAGAGAGAGAGAGAGAGAGAGAGAGACAGATAACTCTGTCGTTTGGGACAACTGTAATGCGCTTTAAATAGCTTTTAAGGCACAATCCAACTGAACGAGCTGATTGAGTTGCATTAATAATCTCAGTTTGTCTAGGGGAAAAATCACACGCTACCTTTACAGATTGTCCACTCTATGACATTTGGACAGCTTAGTTATAGTTATCAGTGCGCTGTCGAGCAGTCTTATCATCGACAATTGATGACGAGTTAAGCTGACATTAACTTTCAGTCCAGATATCAGATTTTCTAAAATAAAGATGTGCATTTTCTTTATTAATAATTTAATTAATTAATAATTTTATTATAAATTTAAATTTGACATAAACTTTATTTTTATATCTTCAGTTCAAATTTATTTCTACAAAAAAATTAGACGATATTAAAATTATGAAAAAGTTGATAATTTCTCGATTTTAAAATTAAAATTTTCTAACTTACAAAAGACTTATCTCAATTAAAAAAATATAAATATACAGCTACACTTAATTATTGTATTAATTAAAAATACTAAATACTTTGTTTTAGAAGGAGAACCTTTAAGTTGACAAAAGACTTATCTTGATAGAAGAATATAAAATGTATTTCTACACTCAATTAATTTATTATTGCCCAAATTTCAATTTATTTATTAGTAATTTCAGTTATATTCATTTAAACAAATATCTAAGTATTCAAATCATTTTATGTATTCCATGTTAGTATATAAATATTATTCACAACCGATTAATTGCTGTTTACTCTTATTTTCCAGCCACTTCATCATTGTTGCCGTATTTGACGATACACATGCAATCGATTGGATTGACAGTGGAAGAGATTGCGATTATCTATCTGGCATTGCCTTTTACGACATTTCTCAGCCCACCGATAACAGGTGAGTGAATCGATTGCAACCCAATTGTAACTGTCAACTTAATAAATGACTTCATTAAATTCATTGAGACATGATTTCGTTTTTTAAATATTATGTAAAGCAGAGACGAAAAGTTACAGAGAGAAGAATTAATAGAGGAACGATTGAATTTACACTTTACAACTTTATGGATTATTAATGCATTTTAAATAATTTAAGCTGCAACATTTTATGTGAAATTTAATCAATTGACAGCTATCTATTTGACTATCGAAATATTTGAATTATTTTGTTGCAATTTGCAGCTGTTGCTTCTGCACCTCATATTTTGCCAACGTTTTTGTTTTTTTTTTTGCCAAGGCTGCCAATGCCAACGCATATCTACCTTATTTTATTTTCCTGTCACAGCTTTTGTGGCTCTGTCTGTTTGTCAAACAAACACGACCACTAGAAAAAAAAACAACACTAACTAAAGCTCCAGTACACACAGACATTTATAACTGAACTGAATATATGAAAATTTATATATATATTTTGTTGTGTATATATGTACGATTATTTATATACTCACCGAGCAGTAGCAATTTTTTTTTTTATTTTATGGTCAGTATTTTCTTTTTTTGTATACCCTGTATGTACAATTTAAAAATGCGTATGCACACTGTACATATTTTTTATTTCGATCAGATAGAAACACGCTTCTAATATTTAAAATCAATATATATAATTTATGTATTAATAATAAGTAGTTTTAATCTTTTTCTGTGTACAGGATATCAAATAGTCTCGCAAACTGCCTAAAAGTACTTTTATCTCTGGCAGCTGGGTTGTTGTGGCTTTTCATTCGAATATTTTTTATAGCATACTTTTTTGGGGCGCACGGATGAGTGTGAAAATAATTAAATTTACTTATAGTTTAAATGACCATAAAAATTCTTTTTATTTTTGTTGCACAATTTTATAAGGGAAATAAAATAATAAAAAGGCATGACACAATGGTGAGCTGACAAATGCAGTTAAGGAAAAAATCACATTAAGATTTCATGTGTGTTTTAAAGTTTTATACATTAATGAGAGTTCACTGTTTTAAAAATGTTCGTAACGAAAGTTAATTGAAAGTTAATAAAAATAAGTGTTTTATCGAAAGCGAATCTTACAACATTAGTTAGGAGATAGAAGATAAGATACCATGAAAAATAATTACAAAATATTAAAAAAAAAAAATCTTTTGAAAAGTCAAGAATTCAATTTTCACAGAAAATTCAGTTGAATATTTAATAAACTTCCTAGCAAATCTTTCTCATCATATTACGACGCAAACTTCTTGACATCACAACTAGACAGAGTTTTAAATTTTAAACCAAATGCTCACAAGCAAAACTTTCAATTGCAGTAAGAAATAAACTTGGAAGTTGCTTAATCTGACCCATGACCTCTCCCCTATCCCTTCGTCTTGTCTATTTAGAAATGAAACAGAATTGTGTGCAACTTTGTCAATGGTGAGGACCATCTTGTAGTCATCTTATTTGATAAAGCTGGCGTACGTAATGTGGCACTTTTGTCAAGCCACTGATAGAGATACAACTACAGCTAAAGATACAACTGCAGTTGCAGAAATACAGATACATATATTTATACACATCGTACACATCAGAACAACGTTTACTTAGAGCTCTAACTTGGTATACACTTATTTTTCTACTTATATTTTTGCTCGGAACTCTGCAGGTTTTCTCGTTGACAAATTTGGCAAATACAAACCCGTCGTTGTGATGAGTCTCTTGCTAAATGCAATTTTCCATCACTCGCTGCTCTTTATACCGCAACAGGAGATACCCGGAGTTGTTCCATCGGCATTTGTACTACGACATCCGGATAGCGGCGACATTGAGGTAAGTATTCATTTTGAATGACTCCGACTAGAAAACATATCGAAGCATAAGTAACTTTCTTTAATTACACTGATCGCAGACAAAACTGTGAAAGCTTCAATATAAATAAGATACAGCTTAAGATGTGCTAAAGATACGCATATCGATTTCAGATTAAAGGCTCTCACATTTGTTGCAAGTGCAACCAACTTGCAACCAAGTCCGTAACGACAGCTGTTGCACGTTGCCTTAAATGTTGTTTTGCTTTATTATTGTTGCTTCGATGCACTTAGCTGCATCGTTGATTATGACTTTGAAAGGAGTTTGGCCAAGTTAAGTTGTCGACAGGCAAATTATATAATTAGTTTTCAATTGTAAGAAGTGCTTAAATTTTAACAAATAACTATAATATTCCATTAAAATTAAGATGTATGTAAGTCGCAAAGGGACATAACTTTGACAACTTACAGCTTATGTGTAGTTTTTAATATAAAAGTCATACACATATGGAATTTTCATAAAGTTATAAGTTATACATTATAAGTTGAAATGGATTTATTTAATTAAATTAAATACAATATGAGCACTTCAACCATTTCTGTTGTATAAGCAGTTTTCAATTACACTAATAGAATTTAGTAAATATAATCGTAGTTTATTTGGCCAATTTGCATGACCCCGTATCTATTATTCCCTATTTCAAGATTAAGAACAAAGAAAATATAGCCCGAATTGCAATACGTTAAATTCTGACAAATCTAGAGCCACATATTTACCACCAGGGGGGTTTCATTTACTGTGCCAATCATGCAGTAAGTCAGTCCAATCAGGCTGAGAGATCGAGCCTTACATAAGATAATACATGAATAATTTTGAATTAGCCCTCATTAAGCACTTCTAAATGCAATTCTACAAAAACCTGTACTCATGTATACAGCCGTTTGATATACTAATATAGAATACTTTTGAGAGAATTACAAAAACAAACAAATCTTCATTACAAATATTTATATATAATTTTATATCATAGTGCTTATGAAATAAAATAAAAATAAAAAACAGCATTTTAATCTATCGTTATTAGATGATTCTAAATATGTGTACATATGGTGCTAAAAAAAATTATAGATCTGGTTCCATTTTTTAGAGGATTTGTGCCATTTGTCAAAAAAATGAAGATAAAGTAGAAAAAAATGTAATGTTTTTATAATTAAACAAATTTTAGTTTCATATATCTTTAAATATTTGTTTTAGTTTTCTAATTTTATTTGCTAATTAAATTTTTTCTAAATTAGTTTGTTGTCTCTAATAAGCTTTGATTTTCACAGTTTTTTTTTTTAATTTCGGTGTTCCTAGAATTATTTTAAATGTTTAAAAAGTGCAGCATATTTGATAAAACTAAGAATTCTCAAAAATCTCAATTAAAACTAGCAATCTTAATGTGTAATCATTAGTAAACATAGTTCAATCGTCAATATGTTGTAATGGTGAAAGGTATTTCATGTCACAGATAACAAATGTCAAGACTTTTTCACTGAACATTAGTTGGGGGCATGTTTGCTTGACTCAAAACGGGGCACTGCACACGTATTCAATTGTGGCACGCGCATCTCTGACTGTGAGTGGACTTTCATATTCCGCATTCGCATTCGCAGTCGGATTCGCATGTCTCTATTTGCGAAACGGCGCTGCGACAAGAAGAAGCTACATAAAAGCCGGCTTTTATTTGAGGCGCCATAATGCTGCCACATACAACACACACTCAGACACGCGCCCACACACACATAGAGTCATAAAACGCACACAACACCAAGGCTCTAAAGTGTGTGAAAGTCTCGTGCTTTCTATCCCCCCCTCTCTTTCTCTCCGTCTCGCTCTCTTGATATATGAATGTGTGTGTGTGTGTGCTTCCCCTCCCTATTAATGCGTAGCGAGATTCAACTACTGTTAGCGATAGAGAGAGCGAGAGAGAAAGAAGAAGCTGAAGTCAGAGAGCGCGCGAAAGAGAGCAATGTTTTAAGAGTGTGGCAACTCTCTGTAAATTGCTGTGAGCCCAGCATCGTGCCACACGTTGACGCGCACACAAACGCAATATCAGTCACACACACTCACACACACACTCACTCGTACACTCGTACATGTCTAGTATTTACTTCTGGTTACGTATACGCAATGTATGCGGCAGACAACATGTCTGTGCTTCACCCTTGTGCCTGTGTGCCCCATTGTGTTGCATGAATATGTTTCTCTGTGTGTGCTGCTGCTTCTTCTGCCACTTTCAGTTCAAGTTTTGCATGCACACATAAATTTGTACCATGTAAAATCATTGAAATAAAGCAAATAACTGTCCAATGTTGCACGTCTCCTTTGCCTCAGATTCATTCTCAATGAAAGGACAAATATTGCTGGTGCCACATCGATGACAAAATTTTCTTTCGTTGCCTTCAATTTTCTCATTTTTATGCATTCTTCGTATTTTATGCTTATGAGTGCAGAAATTATACTTGATGTTGTTATTTATTGATGTTGCCTTTGTTGTTTGTCCGGCTGTTGCTGCCATTTATGCATTTGGACTTGGCTGTAATAAAAATTTCAGTACTGGATTGTCATTGAAATTCCGTCGAAGCTCTTGCTTGACATTACGAGCGATCCCGACAATGCCAGACAAGGCCAAAGAGCTTCCCAAAAAGGTCAGCAAATGTTGAATAAATAAGTCGTATTAAGGCCTGCAACAGATTGTGGCAAGGAACATCAGAATGCGTGGACAGTGTGAAATTTTTAATAAAAAGTTAAGTGTGCCCCATTGATAAAAAATAATAAATAAACAAACAGACATATTAGTTAATTCGCGACTTGCAAATATTGAAAAAAACACACAACTGACGTAGAAAATATACAGCAATTTATGCCCAAGTTACTTTTAAGTCATCTTCGCAGCTCGCAGCTAAAAAGATATAAATATATTGGGAAATTCAACCACCCAGCTGGAAATTTCTTCAAAATTATTTTTAGGTACTCGTACTATAAATTCCAAAGTACACTCGTATTTAATATTGTTTTGTTGAAAACATAAACTGGCCAGCTCAGACAGGAACTTCTTGATTAATGCTGTTTGTATATAATAATTAGCTACACGCCTTAGAAACTGAAAAAATAAATAAATAAAGTTACTAGTTCCAAAGTCTGACCAATTTTAAAATGTCATGACTTTGTTCTGCTCATGAATTTATTCTGCATTTAAATTTAATACATCCACAAAATGTTAATATGTAAAGAATATACTTGATTAACCTTACGACAGCTTGCAAAGTCTTAAATTATATGTTATTTAATAGGTGATAAATAAATCATCACAAATTTTTTTCTCCGGTGGGAATTTGTTTATTTACTTTTTAATGATTGCTATCAAAATCCGATTAAATGGAAATGCTGTTGACCGTCTAAGAGTCTTGTGGGAGTCAAGAGCAACTTACAGCTTCAGCTTTGGCTCCTGAACGACATCGTTAAAGATGTACGACCATTGGACAAACTTCAGAAGCAGCAGCAATTGACTTTGTGCTCGAATTCATCTAGTAGCAGCTAAAGCTGGCTAAGCAACCGAAGCAGAAACTCAAAGTGCTTAGCCCAGGTTAGAAATGTGGCACTCACACCTTCCTGAAGGCAGCAAACAAATTGGAGTGGCAAATAGTGCTGAGCTTCAGATGCAGCTGAGATGAGTTTAACATAAATCGAATTATGGAAGCACACGTGCAACAGCTCAATATCCAGACAGAGAAATATTTGCTGGCTTTATTGAGACACACAAGATATTATGGTAAAACCAAGTTGAGGCACTTTTCCTATTGAAAATGCAAATCGAAAATAGAAGCGCTCTTGACAGCTAACAAGAAATGAAACGCATTAGAGTCATCTCGCAACGACTAAAACATAGACAATCGAAAGAGTAGACGAAGGGCGAAATGGTGAAAGTGGAGTGGAACTTTCTAAACATGGCGGCAATGCCGAAAAATCCACTTAAAATGGAAGTGCACGTCAGCTTGGCATGTGTGTGTATCACGTACATTTATCTTTGTGTCGTTTTGTAGCACTTAAGCTACACTAACAACACACACACACACACGCACGCACTTACAGATGGAACAACGAAATTGTGTGACTGTAAATCCCCCCATTTGCCGTTAGAGGAGTCGTAATGAAACGCAATGGAGCTGCCGCGTGTGAAAGGCCTCGTTTTGGTCCTCTACCATCGTCAGTTGCCTCTCCAAATGAGAATTTGCGCAAAAGTATCTTGCATTCTGAAGTAAGCACAATCCGATCCGCATTCCCCCCCTTTCCTTAACCCTCCACTCATCCATTGGACACTAGACACTATAGTCGAGTGGACACGGACATGGACACGGACACGGACACGGATGCGGATGTGAACACGGACATGCAAAGGGTACCGTGTATTGAATTTGTATTTATGATGTGCACATAAAATACAATAACACCATTAAAATAGCTGCAGCAACACTAACAACTATGAAACGTAACAAGATTCAGTTGGCAAACAACAAATGTTAAATACCCTTACCCTTAAGATCAAAGTTGGCTTTTTTCTTTCGGTTTCAGCTAAAGAATTATTTAGTTTAAAAATGCCCAACTTTTAACAAACTAATCTGAAGACGCTGATTTTTCATCATGTTTGCAAACTGTTTTAAAATCAAGCTTGCAATTAAAAAAAAATAATTAATTTAAATAGATTTGAAAACATAACAAAGTACCTCTAAAAATTATATATGTTAATAAAATAAATGGAGAGAATATTAAACTACTTTAAGTGTGTATTTTTGAGAGCTACTCATGTATTTAATTGCGAAATGTTTCAAAATAGTTTTTCAATTATTTGACTATGTTGGAAACAACTTTTTACTCTATAATTTTGAAAGCGATTTCAAGGTGTTTAGCTTAAAAGTTTTCTTACATGTGACCAACAATTGAAAATACGTGAAAATCACAGTTTTTGTACAGCGTCAATCACTTATTCATTCAATCAATCATCACACAAAAAAATTGAATTTTTATAGGTTAAATCCCTATATGACTTAATGTTTTTGTTTTCCAATTTGATTGTTGATCTGATCAATAAGTCAGCCAGAACAACAAGATAATTTAACAAAAATCAACAACAACAAAATTATTTCGTTTTTTTAAAAAAGAAATCACAAGATCCTAGACAGAATTGTCATTATTATATAATTGAATTCTTCAGTCATAACTATTGCCATTAAAAGGCAATTTTATCTTTTTGTAATAGTAACTAAAGATTAATAACATTTTAGTTTTTTTTTTTTTAAATGAATACATACTATTTTTTTGGTTTGTTGAATATTTAAATATTATATATATGTCGAATGCCAATAACTGCAATATATTTTTAATTAAACTGATTAAATAAATCATGTCATATAGATCTAAATTAGCTGCATTAAATTTGATCATATGAGATATGTTTGTCGAGTGTAGGGTACTGCATGGGCATATATGGTTATTAAGTGCTCTACCAATCTCCTGCCAGGCAGTAAGAGAAATGGCTGGGATACCATTTATGTTCGTTCGTTCGTTCTACTTCTTCTTCTTCTGATGCTGGTCCTTGCTGTACCGTGTCGTGCCTTGACTTGGTCCTTGGTCGTGCCTGTTGGTTTGCTATTTTACGCCATTATAGCCAAGTTTGGTTGCCGTTTGGCATAAATTTATATGCAGTCGATGTTGTTGTTATTGTTGTTATTGTGGTGGCAACGGAAATTACCATTTTATTATTACAGGCGTTGCTGCTGGACGAGTCTGCACAGCTCCCCACTTGCCTCTGACCTTATTGAATTCACATTAAAATTGGTAATGGATATATGCATGTACACGAACATATATATATGTATATATATACACTCAGAAAAAAAAATCAAGATTCCCGTAGTTAAACAGGCAAATTTCAAGTACAAACGATCTTAAAAGCTGTCTTAGTTCAAAATTTCTAAAGTAGAGAGCAAAAATCTTTTTTTTAAGTTTGGTTTTCGCAAGTACGAAAATCTTAAAATGAGACTTTGTCGGGGATACTTTAAGTCCGGTTTGGCTTAAATTCAAGTCTGAAAAAATTCTAAGCATACTGTAAGTACACAAATATCTTGAACTAAATCCAAAATGTACTTGTTTATAGTACAAAACATTGTCATAAATAATTAATTTTAATTTTAAAACACACTCAAGTATGTGTACTAAAATAAAGCAAATACCAAAATTAAATACCATTTAATAATGGTGTATTTTGTTGGTAAGCGACCTTTCGGAATAGGTGCTGATTTTACCAGCGATCCAAGCTTAACGTCATATTTGCGTCGCTATAACCAGTTGTGAATTCTAAGGTGCGATAATAAAAAACAAATATCCCAAAGAGTACTTCTTTTTAGTAAGAAACTTTCTCGTTTTTAGCTTCCTTTCAATCTTAAACAAAACTACTTTAAGCACAAAATAATCGCAACGAGGCTAACGGATTATATATTTGCCATGATCTTATATATTCTGACTGAGTTTGGTTAAAATCAGACGACTATTTCGCAAAGCTGCCATAGGAATGGGAAGTCAGAATTCTAAATTTAAGACCGATTCATACTTAGTTCAAGATTTTTAGTAAACGGAAATTTTAAAATTTTAAGAACGAAACGGTATAAGTCCAATTAAGGTGCGATTATTTTATGATGACAAATTTTTCCAAGTGTACACATAGATAAAAGGTATACAAACAAAACAACAAATATGTTGCCATGCAACATGGGGCAATCAGAACGAACAACTCACAAAACTGTGCTTGCAGATAAATTAAATCCGAACAGAGCTATTTATTTATGTGTCTGTATTATTTAGTGTGGTTCAAATTATAGGCTAAGTGCTGTCCTGGTCAAGATGGGATAGTCCCACATCAGGCATAATTAATCGATTAAGGACAGCTCTATTCAACCAATATTGGCTTATCTGCCTTTGTCCACATGAGCGTCTCTTCAAGGTCCTCAACTTTCGTTATTTGCTCCTCATCTCTGTCCTCCTCACTTTGGACCTCTTCGAAGTCAGCCTCAATGCTGGATTCGTTGACTGTATCCCAACCAGAGTCTGAGGAGTTTGCTGAACGAGCATCTCCAGCTGGAGTCTCCTTCTCCTTTTCCTTCTCCTTCTCCTCCTCCTTCTTTTGCTGTTTGTCTTCTAACAGCACACCCGCTACAAAGAAACGATCCTCGAGTCTTTTCTCAAATTCTTCGACATATTCATCGAAAGTACGTGGCTCATAGCGTAATGTCTTTTTGATGTACCACATGATATCGGTGCCTGTCAATTCCTTATGGCAGCCATTGGGCCCAAAGTCCTCTGGGGAACAGGACACATCGTATATCTTGTTCTGCAAACACACCAAATATCTTCCATTGGGATTCTGCGAATCGTAAGTCTTCAGCTCTTCTCTAGTCAGCTTCAGGTTTCGCAGTGGAGCTGGCAACATGACATGTCCCTCCTTCTCGTAGTCCTCATCATCATAGGTCGGATGCTCCCGTCGTGCGTGAATATAGGCAATATATCCCAAAATGCAGGACAACACCACAATACCCAAAGGAGAGCTTATCCAATCCCTCAACTGGTAAATCCACATATTATCGAAAAATAAAGACATTTTGAGTTTTCTTTTTAATTATAAAACTTTTAATACAACTTGACCGTATCACATTTACATGACAACTACGAAATCTAGTAAAATTTTACAGATTGCCAGTTGACAGTGCTCCTAGAACATTTTTGGGCCTACTATTTTTCTGATATATTAGTGTTTTTTTATGTGTCAGTTGATCGAGAAACATGAAAGATTTCTACGATAGTTAGTCCAAATTATAAGACGATGTTGATAAAAATTATATTGAGATTATAAATAAATTAGAATATCTGTAAATATACTCAAAATAATTTATACAATTTAGAATTATTTGCTTAATAAAAAATAGATCTGGACAGGAACTGATAACTGATTAAAAAAAATGATACAGGGAATTATATTGTCCAACTCAAATATTTCTTAGTTGTTGGCTTGACTAAGATGGCAACTAAATGGTAAAGTCAAAGTCTGTTAAAAGCATATAGTAAATTAAAAAACATAAAAAAGGGAAATATTCGAAAGTCAACGTAACTTGTATGCATTTCTTTTAAACTTAAAGGTTTGGTGGTCTCCCTGTCCAAGTAGGGAGTGTCCCGAGGAGCCCGAACTCGATTTGGCCGTGTATCAATGCGTTGACTATTGTCTAATGCAGGAACAAACGAATCCACAGCTTTACACTGATTTGCCGATGCATGACAAGTATCCAACAGCAACAACAAGCAGACCAATATCGAGTACAACAGCAATGGGAGCAGTGCTCAGTCCAGGAATGGATGCGAGTGAATCAAATGTGCCAACAACAACAGGCACAACAACATCGACGACGACATCAACAACATCTTCGCCCGCATCATCATTGCCAGCATTATTCGCAACGCAAACGAGAAGCAGATACCAAGATGTACTTAATATGTCATCGACCATGTTCCCACCACTGGAGAATGTTTCAGCAATGTCCTTGCTCCTTCAGCAGCAACAGCAGCAGCAGTCGCCGTCACAGTCGCAGTCATCGTCGTCATCATTATCATCAGCTGAATTGTCATCCATGTCCATGCAGGGATTGAATCGTAAGTGACACCTCTAAATGATGATCCCCCTCTTGGACACTGTCCACTGTCTTCACTATCATCTTTATTATCACCATCAACTAGTTGGTTCTCTCCTGATGCTTGTTAGCCATTAGTTTTCCCTGTCATTCCCATCCCTGTCACTCCTTTACCACTTTCTATATCCGTGTCCACATTCGCATTCGTGTCCTGTGTGTGTGTTAAACATACTTTT
Source organism: Drosophila innubila (assembly GCF_004354385.1). NCBI lineage: Eukaryota > Metazoa > Arthropoda > Insecta > Diptera > Drosophilidae > Drosophila > Drosophila innubila. The sequence continues at coordinate 15,518,357 of NW_022995372.1, read as the reverse complement.
ATTAGTTTGTTTTTACCATTCAGTCTGGTGAATCTGGGGGAGGGGGGACAAACTTACTCCATAAAAGCCAAAGAACGAACGAGTTAAGCTCCTTGTGCCGCCATTCAACAGAAAATACGAGAGCAATAATAAATACGATTCAAACTGCGGTTGGCAACTGGACCAACATGTCCTCATTAAAGCTTGACGCATTTCAACAAAGTTTTCAACTTTACAGAACATACAGAAACTTCTCAAGAATAATATAGGTTTCTATTTATTAAATTTCAACAGTTGCAGCTTGAAGCGAATCGACAAACTCTGAGGGTGAACATTACTCGATGTACATAAATTCGTTATAATTACAAAACTTGCTATAAACTGCTGTATTTCATTATTGATTATATGAGATGACAATGAGAAAAAGCATCCTCTGATTTCAATTCATTTGTTGGATGTACAGATTTGCAATTTTTATTTATTTTCTGACCAATAATTTGAAAATTATTTATTGTTTCATAAAAAATAAAAGCAAGCCAATTTTCCGCGTCTAACAATATTTACATTTTAAACAAGTACAAAAGTAGACAAGCACTTTGCAATTTCCGGGCACTAGATGGCGTCTGGGTTACTTTCCCCCCTTGCAAGCTATGTAAAGTAGTTATTTAAACAAATTTTCTCTTCAGTTCGGTATAATATTTGCAGCTCAGATAAATAACATAATTAAGTGTACTAAATTAAATCTTTTTTTTTTTTAATTTATTTATTTACTTGCGGGGAACAGGACCTATGGGAACCCGTTTTCGTGAATTCTTTATGGACACAGAAAATAGTAAAGGTACTTGAAGATATGATAAGACAATGTAAATATATTTTCTGTTTATATTTAATTTGCATTAATCAGCAAACTTAAATAACTTAAAGTAACTTTTTCATCTGAAATACAATACTTTCAACCATGAGTAGAAATCAATCAAATTCTGTCTGCCATAAAATAGTTCGTTTTTATCATACTCTTGAAACTGAAATTGGACTAAAAAAAAAACGGAATTTTATCAATGAATAATTTGTTTTCGAACTTATAATGCAATAATATTAAAATATATATTTTTGTTGACAACCTTAAAGAAAACAAAAAGTTTTGGTAAGGCAATCCAAAAAGATCATACACAAAACAAGTTCCCAGCCTTACACTTGGTTAGTTCCCGTCCAGTTCCTCTTCAGTTTCCTTCGGGAACTAACCGTTTATCTGACCAGCTTGCTTGGGGCCAATTGAGCCAAAGCAATTTATTTAGTTGTCTATTACCATTTAAAATCTAACTTTGTCATGCTTCTGCTTTTGCCAACAGTTTCCACAGGAAATGCAGGCACTGTCAGTGGCAATCCAAATGCAAGCATCAGTTGGGTGCACTCAGATAATGCAGATGCCACATACTTCATGCTGCAAATGCATCCCGATCTGGCGGATCCCACAGAGCAATTGGGCATGGAAATTGAACAGGATGATAACGAAACTGTCACGGATATAAGACAACGATTTGGCGAAGATAGACTGGTGAAGATGCAAATCAATCTCACAGATATGGATGATTTGGATCTACGTTGTGGTGGCCTAGTCAGACGCACCAATATCTCGTATGTTAACTCGGGAGCTGTCAAGTGCATGATGCAACGTTGCACGTTCACTTTGAATGCACCAGAGATCTGTCCACCAGACTACAAAGAAACCGACGACACTATATTCTGGATATACTTTCTGCTCAGGTAAAAATACAATCAACATCTTATTGAATTTTTTCAATAAAATTTCTAAAATGTAAATAGACAGGATTTATTTTTTCAAAAGATTTAATATTACTTTTATTTATATAACAACAAGATAAATTCTTACTTTAATTTGTATTTAAGTACTATATTCTGGATATACTTTAGGCTCAGGTAAAAATACAAACAACATCTTATTGAATTTTTTCAATAAAATTTCTAAAATGTAAATAAACAGGATTTATTTTTTTAAAAGATTTAATATTGCTTTTATTTATATAACAACAAGATAAATTCTTACTTTAATTTGTATTTAAGTAGTAAACTGTTTCTAACTGAACTTGCAGATTCCTGGCCACTACCATGTTGTCGGCTGGAGTTACCATCATGGATCCTATTGCACTGACAATGATAGAGAAGTTTGGCGGTGATTTTGGCCGTGAGCGACTCTTCTCAAGCATTGGCATGGCCATCTTCTCACCCATCACGGGCATCATGATTGACTACTCATCTCGTGGATTGGGTTACACCGACTATTCAGCTGCGTTTTATACGTACGATGTGCTCTTGGTGATATCGACAATGTCTGTGCTAATGATGCCCCTGGGCGAGAAGTTGCCGGCTGATAATGTGTTTAGGGATTTATGGAATCTATTAAAAATGCCGCACGTGATTGCATTTATCTGCTTTCTGTTTGTGCTCGGTAATTTCTGGGGCTTCATCGAAAGCTTTCTCTTTCTCTATCTTAAGGAATTGGGTGCACCGAATTATCTGTTGGGTAAGTATTGGCAGCCACTGTAATTTGACTGTGTAATTTGTTGAATTTTATTTTATTTTTCAGGTATAACAATTACGGTGGGCACTGTGAGCAGTATTCCCTTCCTTTATGGCGCAGAGAAGATCACACGAATCTTTGGCCATGTCAATTTGATTATTATTGCATTCTTCTCGCATGCCGGACGACTCGTCGGCTATTCCTTTATCGAGTGAGAGTAGTTGGCACGGTTAGATGTAGTGTGGATTGTAATTTAATAGATTCTTTGACTATTTGCAGGAATGCCTGGTGGTGCTTCCCCTTTGAGGCAATGGAATCTCTATCCTGCCACTTGATGTGGGTGGCAGCTGCCACCTATTGCTCCATCTTGGCTCCCAAAAGTCTGTTGGCCACATTGATTGGCGTGCTTGGCATGGCTCACTTCAGTCTGGGCAAGTACACACTGAAAATAGTTTTCTACATTTAAGAAAATCGGCACAAAATTCAAAATTCTATAAAATTGAAAATGAATGCAGGAAATTAGCTTTAATTTGAAAAATGCTTTTTAGATATTTTTAAAATAACTAAATATTGATATCATACCTGCTTAAGTATACTAAAAAAATTTAATGATCGTCACAAATGAACACATTTGAAATATTAAGTAATTGTTTTGATAACAAAATAATTAGCAAACTGGTTTTTTATTTAAGAAGAAAAGTTTAAGCTTAATTGACCTCAATATATAGCAAAAAGAAAAAATTGTGAATTTTATATTTGGTCAAAAGAATTACTTGAATAACTGTATATAAAATCTAAAATGTATCTGAATATTAGGACACATCTCGTTTATTTTAAGTCCAATGTATAGGACGATTTGTTTTGAGTGTATACAAGTAAGCGTTTGTCTTGTGAAGCTATTTGAGCAGTCTCTCTTCTTCATTACAGGACGTGGCAGTGGCAGCTTCACGGGTGGCCTGCTCATCGGTCAATTCGGCACAAGAGACGCCTTTCGTTATATGGGACTCCTCGCTGTGGTTGGCGGCATAGCCTATGGACTGTTGCATCTCATTTGGCTGCGAAAGTTCGATCACACCACTGAGGAGTCCGAGGAGGAAGTGGAGGCCGTTGAGGTCGGTGAAACAGAGAAACTAACCGAGCCGGCAACCAAGGAACAGGGCACATCCATGTCGCTGGAACGTTTGAGCCTGATGATCAAATACAATCAGATTGGCAGTCTGTCATCGTTGCCGCGTGGCTCGCGGGTTAGTTGAAAAACATTACATTTTCACAGGAAAAGCAGCAAGTTTTTTAATTGAAATTCTCGGCGTACCGTGTGCAGGCGGATATACACGACCATTTGGCGGTGCGTCGCAGCAGCTACAATGTGGAATCGCTTCGGGGTGTGCCGAGGCATGGGAACATTGGGAGCAGCGCATCCAAGGTGGATATACTGCGTTCAGCGCTCGAGATTAATCACAAGTCCTCCAACAATTCGATGCTGAGCAAAGCCGATAACAAAACGTCAAATCAATCACTGGGTCGCAATCGTGCCGACAGTGCGCCCAAATTGAATCACAGCAATCTAAAGAATATTTCACAACCCGCCCTCGAGGGTGTTGTATTAGAGGTGAGTGCTGGTCCCCAGATTTTTCAATTCCCTTACACTCTCTCTGTCTATCCCTCTCTCTCTCTCTCTCTCTCTCCCTATTTTCCATTCTCCGTATCTCTCTCTCTCTCTCTCTCTCTCGCTCTCTCTCACTCTCTCTGTCGATGATTGCCGTCAATTGTTTTGATTTGGTTTTTTTTTTTGTACATTTATTTATTTATTTTTTGTTGTTGTTTGGGTTCTTCGAGTTAACAGCAGCTGTTGCCTTCAATAACTTTTTAGCATAGCTAGAAAGATGTCCTGCCGTTGTTATTTTTTTGCTTCTCTCGCTACCGGAAGTTGAGCACCACTGTATCCGCCATTCATTCATCGCTCATTGTTCACTTTACAGTCTGTGTGTGTGTGTGTGTGGGGTGTGTGTTTGGCATTTGTATGTGTTCGCTTCTTGATGCCGCTTCAATGGCTTTGATTTCTTCATTCGAATGTGAATTTCGAATTGGATGCCAGCTTTATTGGTTTTTGTTTTCAAGACAAACATGTGATCCACATGCCACAGCAGCAGGAACAGGCAAAGGCACAAAGCACAGGTGACAGGTTGCCATCTACAGGTTTATAATAGTTCACATTCTTGTTGTTGCTCTTGTTGCTTGAAGCAAAAGTTTTGCCTTTCTATTTCCAGCTGACCTAACTACGGTCGAACTTCCCTAACTCGAATTACAGTAAATATTAAAAATGACCATAAAATGAAAAAACTGAAACTTCTAAAGACTTCAAGTTGTTTAATTGCTGTTTGAAACTATAAAAAATTTATAAATATATTGAGTCAAAAACTTAATAAATATTATTTACTTGACATCACAGAAAAGGCAGAAACTTTTAAAGACATAAAATTAATAAATATATTAAATTAAAGTTTCAATAAGTACGAAGTAAATTATAAACTTATTTGCTTGACAGCACAGAAAAAACTGAAACTTCTAATGACATCAAGTAGTTTAATTGTTGATTAAAACTAAAAAAATTATTAAATATATTGAATCAAAATAATAATAAACTTATTTACTTGACAACACAGAAAAAACTGAAAGTTTTAAGAGCTTTAGGTTGTATAATTGCTGAATAAAACTAAAAAATGAATTTAAGTGTGAATTATACACTTTATTAGCATTAAATGAATTATAAGTTTAATTTACATTGCTTTTATTTATCGAATCTTCTCCAAGGGATACTTACAATAAGTTTATCAAATCTTATACTTAAAGCTTAAGTTTGGTTTCTTAACATCACAAAAAATAAAAACTTAAGCACTTGAGCTTTGTTGTTGATTAAACCTTTAAAGCTTGACATTTATATTGAATTATAAACTTTAAATAAGCTTAATTAAAAACTTGTTTAATTACTTGATATTATTTATTGTTAATTGAGTTTAAAACTACTAATAAAAACGAATTAAAACCAGAGCTTGCAAGGTTTGATCCTGCACATTAGGGTTGTCTGAAAATAACTTTTATTTTCAGACAGTTTATAAACCTGTTTCAAATTTCACATTCAATTCTGTTTCAATTAAAACACCTGGAAGAGATTTTTTGTATTTTTATTAGAAAATTTAATAAAAAAAAAACAAATAAAATACAAATACAAATAAAAGAACCAGCGGAAAATTTTTAGTTCGATTTATAAAGAAATTCGAGCTATAAAGGATCAAAAAATCGAAAAAAAAATTGACAGCGAGTTGTATAAAATTCTGATTAAAGAAGTTTGAGTTACGGAGATATTCCGTCAGGGTAGTTAATATTAAAGAGGACAATTGTATAGAATTTTGTATCTTATCATATTAATCGCATTATGAGAGTTCCACTGTGTTTTCGCAATCCTTTTGCTAAATGATTTATTCCATAATCCATACGTCTATCTAACTACAGTTAATTTCATAATTAATTAGCAAAGCTTTCAGGCGAGGTTTTATAGCTGCGAGGCAACCATAATTCAATAAATCAAATGTGGTTGCAACACAAATGTGCAACAAAAAGCAAAAAAAAAAGGACAGAGAAATAGAAAACAGAGAAACAACAGCAACAAATTAATGAATTTATGAACATGCCAAACTTTGCCTTGGCATTTTCAGGCTGCAAACAACAACACTTTGTAGCGGACAACTGAAAAGACAGACCGAGGGACAGAGCGACAGTGGGACGGACTGACTAACTGACAAACTGACAGTTGGGCTACACATCAGTGAGCAGAAAACAAAAGCCAGTAGTCTGAACAACACTGCAGAGAGTTGAGTTGAGTTGAGTTGCGCTTGCAAATTGCAGGACATTCCCAAAAAGGGCGGCTAAAAAGGAGGAAAAGTTCACTTGCTGTTTTTCGTTTGTGCAAAATAAATTTCACCCATAACCCACAGAGAGAGTGAGAGAGAGAGAGAGAGAGAGAGAGAGAGAGAGAGAGAGAGAAAAAACAAAGAGAGAGAGAGAGAGCACAGTGTGAGCGAGTGTATGTGTGTGTGTGTGTGAGAGTGCATCTATACTATAATATCTAACTATGCGAGTCTGTTTGTTTGTCCACATACAAAATACAAACAGGGAGTGGAATCCACATTCTTTCCAAGCCGCATGAAAAAGTATCCAAGTGGTTTGTTAACTTCAATACCCGCTGTGGATTTATCTGTATTACCCAGCTCCATGTTAATGGTAATGTACAAAAGCCAAGCCAAAATAGGCGAAACCCAAAAATGCATCTGAATTGTTTAGAGTTGACGGCAAAAGCCGACGCTCAAATACCCTTGCAGACGTGCGAAAAAAGAGAGAAAGCAAGAAACACCTTTCATTTCAACTTGAGATGTAAGTCCAAATTTGAATCTAGTTTTATATCGAAATGTACAAAGGCCAAGATAATCTAGGTGTCGACTTAAAAAAATTAATTTTAGGTTATTAAAAAAATAATCGAGTTGATTACTTAAATATCGGTTCCGCTAAAATCGAGCTTTCGATATTTCGATGTATTTCTACATCACTAGTTTTAGCATAATTCAATTTATTCAATTGAAATAATAAGAATGAAGAAAATAACATATTGATTAAACAATTTCATAACTTTTTTAATTTAAATTTTGTGTCGTTATTAATAGTATAATCTGAAAAAAATAATGATTATTTTGTCTTAAAATTAAAGTAAACACAATACTATTATTATAAGGGGTTCTTTTTATATAAATTTAGCGTAAATCAGTATAAAATATTTCAACTTGTCAAAATTGTTCAAAAGTTGAGAGATAATGTAGCATAATGATTATATGAAGTACATTTTGCTTATATTCTTTAGAAATTATTATTGTTATCATAAGATTTTATCAAAAGTTAATGATTATGAACGATTTAAAGGGCTTAACATCATTTAACTGTGGACTTTTCTCTCTCTCTCTCTCTCTCTGTCTCTCTCTCTCTCTCTCTGTCTCTCTGCCTGCCTTTTCTCTCTTTCTCAATCTCAATCTCACTCTCTCGCTTTTGTCTGTCTCGTTCTGTAAGAGTATTGATATAAATGCATGCTTTAGTATTTACCTAACAACGAAGTATGTTACACATCTAAGTCTCACATGCATCCCCAGACCGATTCCCAGAATCATGGCACATCACGGCACATCAGGGCACATCATGCCACATCCACAGAGGCAACATTTAGAGTGCCAGCCAAGAAATTGCATGACAGGAACGCGTGGGCAGCGGCTAGTTTACGTTGCATGTTTACGAGTACAATTCCTGTTCCTTCTCTTGCTTTCCCATCTCTTTCTCCCACTCCCACTCCTAATTCTGCCAATTCTCCTCCCCTTTCTGTTCGTTGTTGATGGTTTTACGTGTGCCAAAGAAGCCGAGGCATCAAGTTATTTCGTTGAATTTAAGCCCAGACTTGTGCCATTTGGCTTTTAGCTGCATTTGTTTGGCTAAGCACCATTGCCACTCCCCGTACTCCTCGTACGCCCACTGCTTTTACAGCCGGGTCAAATGGCACTCGTAGTTAGGTTTAGTTTAACATCGCATATCGCATCGCGCGTTGCATGCAACATTCGGCATTTTATGCCACTTTTAAAGTAAACATTTCTCGTTTTTTCTGTCTGATTCGAAAAATAATACGTTGAAATTGTCGCCTCTGCTATTTTTCTTTCGCTTTGATTTTGTTTGCGTTTTAAGCCAAATGATTTGTTGCTCAACTTAGTACAAGTTGACAACAACAAAAATAACAACAACAACAATCGCAGCTGTTGCAAAGGCAACAATAAGCTCACTGAGCGAATGGGCGATGTTGTCGGGACGGGGACAAATGGAAGGGGGAGCATGGTAAAGGAGGAGGAAAAGAAACATTGTCGTAAAACAAACAAACAAAGAAGCACAGCAAAAGACGCAGTTTGTGTAACGTTCAACACGATTTTGAAGTTCACAGCTCGCAGTGGTGTTCAAATAATCAAACTGCTGCTGAATTAAAAATAATTTTTTAGAACTACTATATATACATTAAATACATAAATATTAAATTTATTTTGTCGATTCTTTGATTTTTAAACATTGAAGATATAAAGAATTCAAATATTCTGACCAAGTTCTACGATTATCTGAAGACATAAAGATGATACAAGATTTTGGAATAAATTTTAGAAAAATTTTAGATCACTAATATATTTATATATAATATCAAAAAAAAAAATTAATTCATCTTCTTTAAGACTTCCAAGGAAATAGTACTTTCTTACTTAATTTATTCCAATTTTCAAGTTAATTAGTTTATTATATCACTACAAAAATGGGATTTATAAACAATCCCTAAGGAATTAAACTTGATGCGATTGTTATTGCAGATATCTGATCTATTATTTTAACCATAATCATTATTTTAAACTATTCTTATCAGATTATAATCGTTTTTTACCTGTGGCTATAGTATTAGTTGAAGTGTATGTAACAGGCAGACTAAGGCATCTTTGACGCCCTCGCAAAATGCGAAAAAATAATTAAGAACGTTTTTTGATAATTAACGTTAATCGAAAAAAGATCGGTTAACTAGAGCTGCATTTTAACTATTATAGCAATAAAAGTTCCTAAAAGTATGCAAGAGATATTGCGATAGTCAGTGTCTTGACTATATTCTTTACCGCATTTTTTTCGTCAGATTTTACTTAGATATTTATTTTTTATATTGATCTAAGTATACTAAAGGATAAAGTATAGCTTGTATAGCAGTTGTTCAACTGCTTGCGAAAGTTATGATGTTCCACAACGCTTGGGGACACTGTATTAAGAGCGCCGCATTCGATTTCCTTCTCATATATTTTACTATTTTCAATGGCACGTAGAAGTTTTCGTCCATTTCCTGTTAGCTTTTCTCCTATTCTCTCCCTTATGAAAGCAACCTTCAGCACATATTGCTGCAGCCATTATTTTCTTTTTATTTTCATTCCACATAAAGCGATTTATCGATGTGCGAAAGAGATGAAGAAAACAATAGAAAATAAGTAAAAAATAAATATTTATATGCGAATCTCCAAATAAAAGCCATGTAATTTGACGCTGTTGGCCTGGCTGAGTGCCTGTTGGCTGGAAGACTGGCTGGGTGGTTGGCCCACATTTGTCACTGTTGAATTTGGTCGGCAACGACTTTATATGGCTGAACGCCAACGACTTTATGTCTATATCTCAATACATAACGCACAAAAAGTGAGTACGAAATTGCGCGTAAGTAATTCTTATTGTAAGGCGGGGATATCCAAAAAAAAAAGAAAAGAAAAATATTGAAGCGAAAGCAAAACAAAAACGGAAAATACTCGTACTTTTTATACAGCTAAACAAAAATTCAACTGCTGAGGAAAAAGGAAGAGTAGAGATTGGAGAAGTGACTGAATGAGGGGGAATCCTGTGTGTGCTGAAAAATTTGTGCATTCAGCTGCAATGTACGAGAGCATTCGAAGTATTAGTTTGTAGTTTCAGCACGTTTAAATAAAAGCCAAAAAAAAAACAAAAAAAAAACATCAAAAAAACAAATGCAAACAACAACCGCAGGAGAGTTTGATGAATACGATTTATACCAAAAATTTGATGGTGTGGAAACCCAATAAAAACAAACAAACAATATTAAACAGAATTTACGAGGTGACTTGCATGACTTCGATATACCATAACCAAAGAGTTTTCAATATGAATTATAATTACTTTAAAAAAATGTTACATTTATTTCACTTAATCTCGTAATCTTTATAGTTTTCCAGCAGACATACAGATATATAAAATCTTCTTAGCTATTTAAATATTCCAATTAATAATTTATATCAAAACCGTAGATCAAAATCGTCACTTCATTTAAATCTTGAATGTATTTATGAGCTGCCACTTTTTTTACTATAACTCTTTTAATATTTAAAAAAAAATTAATTACTATATCTTTATAAAGATGTTTAACGATCTGAGAAAAGAGACTGAAAAGCTAAATTTTTTTCTGCAGTCTTTGAATATATAGAATTTATATCGGTAGATATCGTTATTATCAGAAAATTCAAATAATCAGCAGACCATATTTGATTCTTATAAAAATATCGAATGCAATTTATGCATGTATTCTGGGAACTGCAATGTTCTTGAAAAGTTGGTAAATTGCAATCGCTCAAGTGTCGAAAAAATGGCATCAACAGATCGGAAAGCAAATGGGAGCAACAAAAAAAACAAATGCTAAAAGAAGAAAAGAGAAAAGTTTTGCAAAAGCCGCAGCTGCTATTCATTTAAAAATCGTTTTGTTCTGCACTTAAATGTGTGTATAATATGGGTAAGCTGAAATTAGCATGCAGGTCGAAAACTCACATGCACATATCCATTTGAGTTTCATAAAAACAACAATAACAACAAGAACACAACCAACAAACAAACCAACAAATAAACAAACAAGCAAACATATTGTGGCTGCAAATCGCATTCAGTTTCCACTTCACACAAAAAGGGGGAATTGGGGGATTGAAAGGGATAGAGACTGCTTTTCGGTTTTTATTGTGTTGTTTGCATTTCAGTTGGTTGGATAGTTAATTTGTATGCTTGTTATGGAATTGGTTTTTCATTTACTTTAGTTTTTAATTGGCAACGCTATTTATAAATCCTGTTCATTGCAGAGAACTGCAATAGAGCGTGGTTAGTGATCGGTGAATTAAAAAATCACTTAAAAGTAATTATACTTTCTTAACTGAACCTGATTCAAATGATAAAACCGCCATTTTCCACATTGAAATAATAATGAATTCAAATAATAATAAGATTCATGGGATGACATTTTTTTTTTAATTAAAAAACAAACATGTGCATTTATTTTTTTGTGAAAACAATTTCTTGACTTACCGTATAAGAGTTTATAACAAAGGTGTGATTAACATAGCAACTATATGTAGATAAAGTCTCCGTTAAATAAGTGTTAGATTAAAAATTAACTTTCAGTTTATATTTAACTGGACTATGTTCAAATATCGAGTTAAACTTATAAAAAAAGAATATATACAGTTACAATATACCTACATTTAATGCAAGTCAACATCTGTAATCAACAGACGACTTTCCACCATATTCGCCTACTTAATTAATCTACTGTAAATTTAATGAGATCATTGCATTGGGCATGTGCTTGGCATTGTAATTTATATTATAATACTTTGCTTAATCAAATTCTTTTGCTAAATCGCAGGATCAGGAGGGTCCCAAAGTAATACCCGAGGAGACGGAGCTAAACTCATCGAAAACCACAGTCTCGGGCTGTGTGGAGGAGACACCCCCTATAGTTCAGAGCACGCAGCTTAATGGCAATGGAAAGGGTCTGCAGGACAATGACAATTGATTGACATCAATATGAAGCCACATGTAACGGGGCGGATAAGTGATATTAATAAACAATAAACCAAATATTGAATGTAATTACACATATAACAATTACAATTTGAACACCATAACATAATGTTTGTGTTTTTGTGTGAATCAAACTATAATCAAATTATTGTTAATTGTTACAAATAAAATATAAAAATTAAAGTTTGTTTAATTAAAAGCCATTTTGAATTGTTTTTAAGTGTCCCCGAAATATATTTTATTTGCATTTGCTTACTTTAAAATATAATTGTCAACATAAACTGTTTTTGACTTTATTTAATTCACATAAGAGTTTCATTTAATTATATGTATTATTATTTGCTAATAATATTTAAAAATATTAAATTATTTTTGCATTTTCTATGCATTTCTGATTTTTTTGCAATGACATTTTTCTTAGGCTAAAGCTGGCTCAGGTTAAATGTAATTTAATTGTTTTCATTTATTTTGTTGAAAAACGTACTTAATCATCATAATTACTTAATATAGCATTTAAATTACAAACTCATTTTCCATTTACCATTTATAAATATAAATACTGTCAAGCCTTGTCAGAAATATTTTTTTTTTTTTGTATGATTGCACAAACAGTTAATATTTCAATATTTGTTGTTTTATTTATTTATTTTTTCATTTTTAACTCAATGCAACTTTGTGAAATTCTCATTGTAATTTGATCATTATTAATATTTTCACATCAATAATATAATCAAAAGCCTGACAGAGACACACACACACAACCAAGTACAATAATTTTTCATAAAGTATTTAAATACGTTTGCATTTGCTCTTCCAGCCACATTACAATGAAAGCTACAAAAGAATTGTATTAATTCTGCGCCCTGTTTTAATTTATGCTAATTAATATTCAATAACAGCTTATGAGAGGCCCCAGTGGACATAACTATCCTTTATTTGGTACACAGGAATTAGCGACAATAATCTCTAATGTATGCCTGAATTTAATTGAATTCATTTTTCATATACAAATACATATTTTGTTTATGAAAATAGAGTCAATCTATCAGAGCGGTAAAATTAATTAAAACTTTATTAGCATTTCATTAGAGTGAAAGAGAGAAAATGTTCAAAAACGTATATTAAATAATAAAATAAAATAGTTATACAAATTAGGGAATAAGTAAGGCAATAAGCTCAATAAGCATTAAGCATTTGGTTGCAGACAAATTCTGACCAAATATAACAAGGAATTGGCATCGAGGAAAGTTATATCAGTTTTAGAACTACAAATAGTTAGCAATACCAAACATGAAATAAATAATATAATATATATTAAAATATAAGTAACAAATTTGTAATTGAAATTGCGCTTTTGAGAGATCAATTTAATCTGGGCAAATAAATGAATTTGGCACAGTCGACTGCGGTCATTAACATAATTGGCAGTTTATAGTCAAACACAATTTGGCTATAATATAACAGTTACACAATCAACATCTGGGCCAACCCGACTGTGCATGTGTGTGTGTGTGTGTATTTGCCTAGCTTACACAAGATGTGTCAAGCCAATTATAGTACTTACTATATACCATATATATACCATATTGATCAGAATTACAAGTGTTCTATTATTTATTTGTGTTTAATCATAAAGTTCATTTGTCGACAGTTTTATTAATAGTTTAATAGTTAGTTATTATTATCAATATTTGAAATATTGAAGTATTGCATTAGAGAAGTAAACTCTTCTCTCACATTCTCTTATACTCTGACTCTCTGACTCACTTACTCTATTTATGTGAAACGTGCTCGCACGTAAATTTAACTAACCAGCCAAAATGCTCTGCTTCAGTTTTGACATGAGTTGCAACTGCAAGTGCTTCTTTGGCGCCATCTACATCTCACTGTATTAGCGGAGAGTGCTGCGAGTTCTCACTGAAATCGACCGTGTAGTACATGTCATTCTCCAGGTTCATGGCCAGATGCCGTTGAAACGGTCGCTCATGCAGTTGACCCCCCAACGTGGTCTGTGTCTGGGGGCTGCTGCCATTTGGTTGGGCGGGCAAATGACGACTTGACAGTGCCGCATTGCTTCCACCTGCACCTGCACCTGCGGCGGCATTTGCACCTGCAGCCGACGGTGTGCTGAGACCTTTGCCACTTAGCCAATGTTTATTAAGTTTGCCCTGCAACTTGGGCCGTCGACTGAAGCCCAAAATGGGTATAAACGAAGTGGGACGCGTTGAGAATTTTCGATACGTTTGATTCACTTTGCAGTGACAGATGGTGACCTGGTTAAAAGAAATAGTAAGAGAACCAGTTCACCATTACTAGTATTAACACTAAAACACTCAAATTTTGGATTATTTAAAAGTTTTTTCCTCAAAGTTTTATTTTAATATTTTTATTATTTTGTAAAATTTTAAGTTTGTACCTATAAAAGTTATTTTTATTATTCAATCTAATCGTATTTCCATGTTTTATTTAAAGCTTTAATTACTTTTCATCAACAATTTTTTAAATATCTATTTATACTGCTTAAATTTAATTTCGAATCTTTATCCTTTTCGTTTTTAATTTAACTTCATTCTATATAGTTTATTTGTATTGCTTATTACATTTGGTCAACTGCTCTAAGTTGTCGTTAAATGAAAAATAAACTGCTCATAGTTGACAATAAATAAAAAAAATATAAATGAAAAATCAGTTATTTGTTATTATCAAGAAATTGTATGGTAGGTATAATTAGCAAGTTTTGAAGTGATTACAAATATTAATTGAATTGAAAGTTTCTTTGCAGCTCGATTGAATTTAAGCTCAAAGCTCCTCGGCAGTTTCAGTTCAAGATGACGTTGAAGTTGAAGTTCGGAAAGTATCTCAGAACATGCTTATGAATATGCAACGCCATTTCGAGACCTTTTGCCAAACCGCAGCTTACAATTTCCCTGTTGGTCATTGCTTGTACATGCTCCTTTAACCCTCTTCATAAATGTGCAAGTGTATTGCTTTGTGTGTGTGTGTGTGTGTGTGTGTGTGTGTGTGTGCGTGTGTATTCGTGAACAAAACTTACCACAATGGCAACGATGAAAATGGCGGCCGCCAAAACGCCAGCCGCAAAATATGCATTATGCAATTCAATAGGACTCTTAAGCACAGCCGATGAACCAAAAGTTTTGTCATTAAAATTTCTGGCGTTCACATCGTCGACCATAAATTCACTGGAGCTGACGACCGTCTCCACCACAAACTCATCTGCAAGGGGGGCACAAAATTAATGTAAATGCGGTTAGTTCATTCAACAGAGAAGCATAACCGAAGAGTACTTCTGACTCCAACTCCGGCTTAGTTGGCCACACGGGAGTGTCGCATATTTTTCGGGTTAGCCAGAGTTAATGAGCACGACGTATAGAAGGGAAGAGAGGGAACTTACCTTCGCACATTGTGCCCGTATATCCAGGACGACAGGCACAGTAGAAGCTCTCGCCACTGGACCAGCAAGTACCGCCATGAGTGCACGGATTGACGCTGCACTGCTGAAAATACTGGGACAGTTATCGCATAAATACACAGAAAAAAAAATTATCATTATAAAATTATAAAATTAAAGATTAAAATTTAAAATTTCAAGTATAAATTCAGGATATTATGGATTTAAGACAATGTGCTGTTAAAATGGCAAAGTCTCAACAATAAAATAGCTGAACACACCTAAAATGTTTGATGTAGTTAAATAAATATTGCTGAAATCCAAAATTGAAAATATTTTACCTGGAATCAACTATGTTGTACTTGGTTTAAGGAATTCTGAGATAACCGCGTTCGGACACCGCATTGAACTTATTTTAAAACCGCATCCCGAATCTTTCTTCAGTGTACTCACACTTGTACAGTTTACGTTACGTATACGCAATATTTGTACTATACTCTACTAACTAACAATTACTTGGGGGGGACTTTGTGTGCGTCTGGCATGTTAAATATTAACGCGGCGCATAATGTTGCGCCATAGTAAAATGTAATTAATTTGCTGGCGCCCGGCAGCAACAGCAAAAGCAACTGCAAAAGCAGCAGCAGCAGCAACAGCTCATCAGGGTCTAAAAAGCCGGTGGCAGACAACAGTAGTTGCCACAGTTGCTAGAGTTGCCGCAGTCTCCGTTGGCTATTGTGCAAGACAGGCCACCTTAGAACTGTCAGTCTGCCTGTTTGTCTGTCGCTGACAGTCTCCTCCTTTTCTCTCTCTCTAGCTTCTGTCAGGGAGCCGTCGTTTGCGGTTAAGTCCCCGTGTCCGTCATCATCATCATCATTATTAACAGCATCATCATCATTTTCATATCGTGCCAAGTTTTAATTATGAAGCTTTGACGTTTAATTTATGTACATTGTGTTAAGTTTTATTTTAGCACCGCAAATTATCAAGTCATTGGGCGTTTATTAAATACCCTGAAGTAGTTTCTTCTTTCAAAATAATAGACAGGCTAGTCGTGTGCCAGTCACCTTTTTCACTCCACTGTATTTTTATCTACATTTTTTCCTTATATTTTACCAGGTCAATTACTAAAGGTATTATCTCATTTTATTTATCTCAAGCTAAATTAACGCAAAGGACAAACGGATGTTGCATCCAGATAAATAATGCTGTATTTAATTAACTATATTTATTAAGATATCCTATAAGCGAATTGTTTTTTTTTTTAAGACATTCAACCTTTAATCCATAAATTTTATATATAGTTTCTGTGTTCTTAAGTCATAATTAGTAATAAGTTCACTTTAAAACAAATACTGATAAACATAATTTATAGTTATTCATATTCAGTCCTAAAATTTTGCAGAAATACATTCCAAAGACTAACATCTTTATATCTTTAGCAGCAAAAATCTGGCTAATTGCTTTTTGAAAGTTCCAATTTAAATCCGTTTAAACGAAAATCAAGAAACGTTTAGCTTGTAAATCGTTTCAAAAGGGATTTCAACATGTTTTACATGATAAACAATGCATAATTGGAGCTGAAATTACAAAATTTCATTGATTGCATGAAACAACATTTACATTTATACAATGCATACGAATATTGCTGAACTATGTCCGTATAAATATTTGTAGATACTCGCATTCGTCTGTATGTAAATCTTTCTGTCAGAAGCTAGCAAATTTGTGTGTATTTTGGGCTTTTTATTATGCACCTCCAACTAGCACGTCCATTCCCCTAGACATTCATTCCCATCCCCTCTGTAGGAAGAATGCTGGCCTCAATAGAAAACCATTTGGGTAAAGTGAAGGGAGAAGAGTTGAGTGCATAAATCATGACTTACCGTTCGTGGCATTTGATTACAATCCGGTCCATTGCGACCTCCAGGGCATTCGCAGCTAAAATCATTTCCATGATCAATACAGCGATGTCCTTCGGGGCACGGCTTACTGGCGCAGAAATCAACCTAAAACAGAAACAAAAACCAAAACCAAAAACGAGAACGAAAGCCAAAGAGAAAGGCAGAAATCAAAGCATATTGCAAAATCCAGACTTCATTACATATTCAAAAATTTATTTGCCTCACATATGAGTCTGACTCTACTAGAAGCAGGAATCCATATCAGGAGGAAACTTTTTTATTTTCGGTTTTTGATACATGCATTTGTGGCAGGAAGTATTGGCCAGGGTAAATTTAATATGTTCGCATAACATCTGTTGAGATTAAATTTGTATACCCTATCTTTTAATATCTGTTGCCGCTACAAAAATTTGTACTGCTCATTTTGGAACAGAATTTTTGATTTTACTATACTCGCCTAGCCTAGCTTAGGAAGGGAATATTTTAGTTTGAATATTTCTATCTCGAATAGAACATAGTCGAGTAGTTAATCTTTATAGATTTGTATTTTAAAGAAAGTGTTTCCCAACGTCGGCATGAGCAACCTATATTTCTGGCTGTCAGGTATTACTTTTTATAAATTTCTAATATATTGCCTGACTTTTATTATAAGTAATACGTATTATTAAGTTAATGAATGTCCTATAATTTTTTTTACAAAGTACAACTTGAATTTGTAAATATTGGTTACCCCAGATCTAACTTTAATTTTTTTTTCTTTACAGTTCATAATTTATGCTTAATTTTTCTTGTATTTGTAATCTTTAACTTAATTTTTATACATGGTAATTTTTCCTTGCCGACTGCTTTTAGTCGTGCATAAATAAATAAATTAATCGTAGATTTGTTTCTGTTATTTTAATTTTTTCGTTGCTTTTAAAAGAAATGTTATCGACTAGAGTATTTGTCACACATCGACTGATTTTCTTTTATTCAAATTGACCTTGTACAATTGCCCAACTCTTAATTCATTACAAAAAAGAGTATCTCAGCTTCGGTAAGAGTACGTCCACTGTCTCCGACTGTCACCTAATTCGCCTGCCAGGCACTTACCTTTATTTGGCAACGGTTGCCCGTGTATCCCTTCGTACAGCGGCACTCGTAGCTGCCAATGTGATCGATGCACTCGCCGGCATTCTGACATGGATTCGATTCGCATTCATTATATTCAAAGTTGCACAACTCGCCCGCGAATCCTGCAAGGGAAAGTGAACATCAGATTGAGGTGGTGAAGTCGCAGTCCGGAACGTAATGTAAATGTGCAAAATAAATGAAATGGAAATTTCAACGAATTCGCTTCCTGCGACAATTTTTGGTTTTTCCCTTTTGGTTTTTCCCTTTTCTTTATTTTCATTCTCATTTTCATTTTTATTGAGTGCGATTTGTCCAAATTGTATTTGTGCCAATGAAATAACTTATGAGCCTCGATTCGATTCGTTATTTCAAATGATAGATGCACACCAAGTATACGCACTGTTGGCAGACCCTATTCATTAGCTTACCGGGCTGGCAGAAGCAGCGAAAACCGTCCTCCTGATCCACACAGATACCATGCAAACAGGGCGAGGACTCACATTCATTGAGACTATGCTGACAGAGGGGCCCTGTGAAGCCAGAAGTGCAATCACAGCTGCAAGTGGAGAGTGATAAGATTGATAACAGTAAGTTCCTAACAGAGGTATTAAAAATTATCAAATAAAAATTTCCTGTTGATCAATAAATTAATATAATAATAATATTATGAATAATTATACGAATTTTGTATATAAATAAAAGAGTATGAATTAATAATTAGTTTATTTTCTAATGAAAAGAAAATTAAAAATAAAATAATATTATTAAAAATTCAAGAGGTATATTTTAAATATTCAAAAATCCATTTAAAATTAAAGTTGAATGCACATATCAAACTCACCAGAATTAAAATAAAAATTTTAAGTAAAATTTATTTTATGCTTTCTAAGTAACAATTGAAATTTAATTTAATATTAATCTTTTTTTTTTAATAAAAGTGACAATAACAATATTAACCATACAAAATAGATATATATTTTTATGCTTGGTGTTTTAAACTACGAAATACTCTTATTTGCGATTCCTAGTTTCTACTCACTGAAAGTGCGTGGAATTACCCACACAGCTGCCGCCATTCATGCACTCCGCCGGATTACAGGGATCCGATTCATATTGACAATTTTTGCCCGCATAACCTGAGAAAGAGTAACATCACGTTGCATATACGTATAATCAAGATTAGTTGACACTCTGGTTTCACTAATGACCTTACCATATGGACAAAGGCATTGGTAAGAGTTGCCGTCGTGACCCTGCGAGAGGTCCACACAGATGCCATTATTGGTGCAGGGACTGGGGTTACAAGCATCGATCTCCTCACAATGTGGTCCCGCAAAACCGCTACAGCATTGGCACTCGTACTCCTCCATGGATGTGCTCGAATAACACACCCCTTTGCCGGAACAATCGGCGTTCTCGCCACAATTGTCGGTTTTCGTGGTCACCTTTAAACGCACACACTGTTGACTCCACAGCTCGGACACCACTGTGCAATGGAGAGAGAAAAAATGAGAAACAGAGAGAGGAGAGGGTGAGAGAGCGACAGAGAGAGAGAAAGGGAAGAAAAAGGGTTGTGAAATTAATTAAACTCGGCCTAGGCGAAGAAAAAATACGACCAAAGGCAAAACAATAGCAAGACTAATTACTTAAGCCGACGAAGTTGTACTCTAGGAAAATGTATAAAATAAATAAATAATTAATAAATTAAATAAATGAATATAGAATGAATGTAATCTTATAAGCTATTATTATATTTTGTACTCTAAAGGCTTTTATTTTTTAGCTTAACTTTTTTTTATAATTAACATATTTTTATAAAAGTCTTTTAAAATAACAATGATCTTTTTTTTTACTATGGAAAAATATTTTTCATATGTATGTTATTCTATCAAAATTTCTCATTTTCAGTTTTATTTGAATTGCTTTAAAATTTTAATATCTAATAAAATTATAAATTTAATGTTCCCCTATAACCAATTAGTTTATTTCACTGCCTAAATTAACGTTAAATAAATAAAGTACATTATATTTAAATAATCTCCGGTTAAGGTATATCTAAGTCATGTTTGTGGTGTAGTTGACTTACCAATTAGCAGGTTAACTCCCTCGGTGAGATCCTTGTCATATAAGGTAACCAGTTTTCTGCCATCGACCACCAAGGGTGTTAAGTCCAGGAGTACACCTTCAGTAACATCACAATGCTCGTGGCCGGAGCGTGTTACCTGATAAACCTGAGCGGCATGTGCGGCACTTTGGCTAGAATAGAAAAACGAGAAATGGGGTAAGAGAGGAAGCAGTTAAAGGTACTCGGAGTTGTTGCTCGAGATATAAATATGATGACGCAGTCAGGCATTACCTGTCGCTGCTTGAACTTAATTAATTAAAATTTATTTATAAGCATTTGCCGCCCCACTTTGTTAACGGAAATTAAAGAACGCCCAACGGAAATTAAATTAGCTGCCAACTATGAGCAGCGCATGTTCTACTGCGTTCTGGCCATGTTTACATAGGCCTTTTAAATCTACCCTTGAATAAACTCATTTATATATTTATTTCATTGATTTTTTGTACTCAAATTGTTGATTTGAGTGGCAGCTGATTTTGAGTTCATACTTTAAATTGAAGTAATGTCAATTGTTTGCATCTTGGTCGTTGTGTTGTCAGTTTAAGGACTGCCACCGCAATAAGTTAACAAAGTGGGGAAACTTTTTTAGCTTTTGACACTCCGCACTGACAACTTGACTATGGTCATACACCCCCTAAAATACACTGTCGAATTCACCTATCTAACACGCAAAAAGTATAAAGTTTGCAATTTTTTGAACAACACAAAGCCACAGCGGTTTCACTTGAAAGATGGACGACTATGAAATACCCTGTACATATTTGTTTAGCTATAACTAAATAACAATATATTAAAATTTATACAACAGCTATTAATTAAAATAAATAAAAATGTTAGATGTGTTAAGTGTATCTGAAACACTATTATAACATAATATTATTACACTAATTCAATGAAATTTTCAAATCAAATGCAACTGAAATTCAAGTCAACTCTTGGCATATTATACCTTGCTTTGCTTTTTCAGAGGGTATCAGCTTTTACAGCAAAGAGCAGTCCAAAACTTTGGAATCTATGCGTTACCCACTTGCTTTGCTTCACATTATTATTTGCTACTGTACATTTGTTAGCTAGCCTCTTCCCCTTCTCCTATTTCCCTACTTCTTTCATGATCCCCTCATGACCTCCTACTCACTGCCAACAGCACACACATATTAAATCGATAATAAAAACTTTTTTGACATCTCATTTTCATAGTTGGCAACTTTCCTCCAGCTCACGCTCAATTGTGTGCCACGTTATTTGTGATTCTCCTTCGTTTCCTCACTTTACCACACTTTTCTTCCCTTAACCCAATTGTTTGTGGTTTTATTAACAGACAGAAGAAGGTACGGCAACTCTGTAGGGAGGCCGTCATTTACCCTACGGCAAATCAAATTGAACTTATGCGCCACATTTTCAATGCCTTTTGGCTAATTTCTGGCAAGGGGCAGCTATCTCCCATGGCTTTTTTGATGTTTAAAACGAGAGAGAATTTTAAAATTTAATGTAACCTTTTTTATGCATAAATATATATCACAATATAATATATGCTCGTTCCTCTGGTTACTTCAGCAGCAAAGATAAGACCCGAAATAGAGACTGGCAAATGCGCAAAGACTGTTGGAGAAACGTGATAATTGCCATAGCCTTTTAACAGCAAAGGGTCAGCAGCTGAGACCAGTTTTATGGAGAAGGACGATGCTTGATACCTCTGCATTTGACCCACAAAATGACTAATAGTCAGTGAAAGAGAGAATTCTGAGCTGGAAAAGCACCCAAGTCGCATTCACATTAATATGCGCAGTTTGTAAAGGATTTGCAAGCGTTACAAAATAAGCAAAAAGAAAAAAAAAAGTAGGGAAATAGGGAAAATGTAAAGAAAACCGAAAGAAATGAAAACAAACCAAAATATATACGATATTTACTTACACTCTCATCGAAAATGCGTGGAAAACATGAAAAAAGCGAGTGAGGTCAGATAGAAGAAGAGAAAAAAAGAAAGCAATTTAATAAACTGTAAAAGGGGCATGATAACGGCGATACGTGTCTGGAGCTCATGAAGTGGCGACCTGTGGGCTCCTACCCATAAAGAGAGAGGTAAATTGGGTGCACCCGCAAACTAAACGTGTACATCGATACGAAGTCGTACTGAATTTGTGCAAACGTGCTGAAGTAAAATCAATAAAAGTCCCTAATGGATGTTATTATATAATAAGCTGCAGCACAAACTCGTCTCGCCGAACACTATAGCACATTAAATGAAAATAAAATTGAAAAACTATACAGACGCGATGAGAGTTCGTAAAGCTTTTCTAAAATAGATACGCTTATGCGTAGACAAACAGAAACAGCCGCGGGACTTAAGTTCCAAGAAGCTCAGCTTAGTCAGACACCTGGAAGAGTCTTCAACTCGTACTCGTATTACACTCTTTACACTCTGTACATAAAAAGTGCAAAGGGTTTTATTAACTTGAACATCACCAATAACACAGAACGACAAAGACGGCCGGTTTCTATAATCAGGAATATTCGCAATAGACATTAGTTTTTTTAAATAAAAGAATTGAAATAGAAAATTAAATTATCCAAAAAAAATTAAGACATTATCTCCACATTTAAGAATTTGTATTATCTCACCATTTCTAGACGGAAAATCTTAAATTTGAAACGAGTTTTAGTTTTAGACGATTTTATCAATGAAACTTGGTACTTAGGTTTCTGCCCCCGCAAAAACTCATTTGCGTATAATTTTCATAATAATAAGGTGCTGCACACAATACACGTAAGTACAGGGCTTGTCACAGTCGAGTTTTCTCAACTAAACTCTCTCCTACCAGCGAAAAAAAGAAATGTCCCTCTCCCTCGCTGCAAATGCGCCCACAACATTGGTTGGTAGATGATGATGCTGACGATGCTGATGCTGATGATGACAATGATGATGATGCTGATGCTGATGCTGACGATGCTGATGATGATGCTGATGCTATATAATGACAGTTCGCCTTGCAGCTAAGTCAGTTATTTGATAAACTACACATATATAACATCTGTTGGCGTTGCCGCTTTTGCGAGCAGCTCAAAATAAAAATAGATATATTCTTTTCAGCTGACTTGCATTATTTCTACCTATTCTGCTGTTGTCCCTGAGTACAGCATATTGTAAGCGAATCTGTTTTTTATTGATTCAAGAATTTGTAATGCACTTGCGCGGAGCTTGGAACTACTTTTAAGCCAAAAAGCTTATGTATCTTTAAGAAATTTAATGTTTTTAACAAAAATATGATTTTGCAACTATAAACATAAGACGCTTCTTAAATTTTGTTTAGAGATAAGCGTGAATATTTAATCATTACTCAAGTATGATAAAGCCGATTTAAAAAGCTTAACGCTTCCCAAATGCCAATAGTTATACATTTACAATTATCATTAACAAGCAATAATCAAATTTTATCATTAGTTTTGCAACTATATAATAATATGAGTCGGGGGTGAGAAAATATACTTGAGTCTAGTACTCTCCACTGCATTCTTTTCACTTGTTTTGCATGAATATTTGATTCCATTTGATGTATTTAACATAGTAAATTTAGTAAAGTTAAATAACAGTTTGTGTAACTTGAAATGTACCTGCTAGTGATGTTTTCTTTGTGTGGTGTAGTCAACATGGCATCGTTGATTTCGACAATCAAAATATCGCCAGATTGGATTTCGGCTTCACCTTCCCATGTTAACACATTGGGCGTACAATGCTCTCCGGCTTTACAATGTTCCGTAGTCTGCAATTAGAGAAGGCGGTGGAATTATTTAAATATTTTCACTAGCTACATAAATAAGGTGTTTTTTGTCCAAACTGAGGATAGGTCTAAGGCTGAAAATGTTTTTTGGGCACACAAAAGTTAACAGTCGAAAGGGACTAAAAGGTTTGTCGGCTCACTGAAAATTCTCTCTGTGGTTTTGCACAGCCACAAAACCAGACGAAAATAGAAAAACTGAAAATGGTAAACTGAATTATTAAACAAGTTTTCTAATTTCAGTTTCATGTCGCCGTCTAAGCCATTTGAAAGCCTAACAAATTTACATACTAACCACACTGAACCTAATAAACTTTCCTGCCAAAAGGTTCATTTACGTTAGGGATACTACGGAATCCGGCTAAAGCCCAAGACATGTGATGCGTTTATACCAATGGCCATATGCGTAGATCCACTGCCTGTTTCTCCCATTCTCCTTCCTTTTTTTATTAATTTGGGTTAAGCCACGCAAAAGCTGTCCGTCTGTCCGTTGGTCCGTTTCATCTATTACAATAAAATGGGGTTTATATGAGGAAGACAGAGAGGAAGGCTGTCAGGGTCAGGTCCGCAAATTTTAGCATATTTCGCTCAATTTGAAGCGGTTTAGTTTTTGTTTCGTTTGTGAGGATTTGTCTGTGCTGAAAGTTATGGCATTTTAATAGCTTGTCTTGCATAAAAATGCATATTGTGTGTTGTTTTAGTGTCCGAATAAAATGTCACATAAATTTCCATGGAAATGTGTCACATTGAATGGAAATTCCACTTTATGCGTTTATTTATTTGCATATTTGTATAAATGCTAACAACAAACAATCGTCATTGTATAGACTTTGCTTAAATTAATGCTTAAATTCTTCAACAACTTTCAGTATTATATTTGAAAATAAAACTAAAGACAGATTGTTATTACTTTTGCTGTTTCTCTTTCTGCTAATGACTTTGAAATATTTCTTAAGCTTTTTCCATTTTCAATTGCTTTTCTCTTAATTACACAGCTAATTTGCTGCTCTACTTGTTGCCATAAATCTATCAATCCCGTCGATTACAATCATAAATAAGCAAACAGATAAATAACAAAAATAAAAAGGACAGTTTCTCAGTCAGTCTCGCAGTCAGTCAGGCAGACAATGGACAAACATTTGACATTCTCAAATTAACCCAAGAAATGTAATCCTTTTGAAAAGCTGAACAAACTGACAGGACATCCAAGCACTGGGGGGAAATTATTGATCAGCATTTGATTCGTCCATTTCCGCAACATGTGTGAAAGGAAGCGACCCAAGCAAGTTGCCCGGAAATACTCCGGCTTTTGCCTTTGAAAATTTGCCTATCCATCTCAGCATCTTTTTGCATAAAAAAAGGGACACATAATGGAGTTTCATTTTCCTTATTAAATCACATATGTTGTTAGATTACAGAAAACTAAGACGGTTTACAATTCTCAGCCACAGATGTCTGTTAGATAGCCATAATTTCGGCATATATTTGTATTTCCTCTGTAAAGGGTGTAGAGAAAAACGGGAGAACAACTTATCAGTCATTTTTAATGTCCCTGAACAAGTATTTAAATTCATTTCTGAATTTATCCTTTTCAATGGCATCTGTCTGCGGGCAATCCCGGTGCTGATTTCACTGTAACAGTTCTTTACTTTCGCAATTCGCCATTTCACAGTCGCATTTCCAATTTCAGTCTCATTCTTATTCTTAGTCTCCGTCTTCATCTCCATCTCAGTCGTCAGTGCTGTTTAATTGACATCAACGTTTGGTCTTTGTTTTGTTTCAGTTTGTCATTTAATTTGACGGCTTCTTGGCCTTTATTTCTTTTCTTGGCAATAAAATAAAATAAAATTGATTTTCTGTTTACCTTTGATCAGCAAATGTTGGCAACATCTTTTGTCTTTCTCCCTTCCTCCCTGTCTCTCTCCCTTTCTCTCTTTCTCTCTCTCTCTCTCTCTCTCTCTCTATCTAGTGCATTTAATTAAAATGTGTCTGTATATTGTTAACTTTGGCTTATTCATTAAAAATAAAAAAGGTACAACATCTACCTTGCATATCATTTGTGCTGACTGCAATATCTTTTTTTCGGTCTGTCAATCTTTTGCTCGAGTAAAAAAGGTAAATGAATTACAAAATGTAAAATAATTAAAGAAAACATTCGCATAATCAAGGTATACTCGCACCTGGAATTTAAATGCCGAAAAGGTAAAAGAAAATGAAACTTGGGTCAGTGCTCGTTTGCGATTTTACATTGTATCTTTGAGATACAATGGAATCCATTTAGCATTTCTTGCTTGACCAGTTATGTAAAGTCAGGATTTCATTTTACCTTATTTTCGTATCAATGTAAAATATGCTAAACAACTTACTATGTAGCAGATCTATTTTGTGGTAGTTCAACCTCCTCAATTCAACTCTGCTCAAACTAGTATTTAAATAATTCTTTAATCAGGCACTAATACCGGCACTGATAAATTTCCAACATTTTAAATCTCAAGGTAAAAGTTTTGTTTTCAACTTCTTGTGTCATAAAAAAATAACTCTAAAAAACAATAATACATAACATTTTATTAATAATAAAAAAAAATTTATTTTGTAAAACTATTTTTAAGCCATTTTAAATATGGATTCTCTATTCATACTCCTCATAATTAGCATTTACTTATTTACTTATTATGTAAATACAGGTTGCTCGCTATGCACACTAATTATTTAGTCTGTTTAGTTAAATAACATGTACAGAGCTTAGTTTCTACTTTTGGGATTTGTGTTCAGCCTGTTGGCCTTGGTCGGTTTTTAGTGGGAGGCTTGAATTGTTTTTTGGCCAAAGCCTTAAAGCTCTGTCAGTTTATCAGTTATAGGTAAATGGACTTACCACAATTGGCAGCAGCAGCTCGTGCGTTTCGTTGCCTCGCCACAAATGTGAATCCTGCGGCACATTTTGTATCTCACATTCAAGCGAATTGATTTTCTCCTGAAGGCGACTTAAAATACGCGGACGAGCAATTGGCTTTGAAGCTGATTTAGCTAGATTAGCCGGATGCCTGGAAGAGGAACTGGGAGTGGGACTGGGAGTGGCAGTGGAAGTGGTACTGGGAGTGGAAGTGGGATTGGGATTGGGAGTGGAGTTAACAGTTGTATTGGCTGTTTGGGATGTAACTTTGACTTTTGCAGCGACCACTTTTAGATTTTCCAACTGTTGGTCGCTGGCAACTGGCGGCTTCAGTGCCTTGAGCAATAATTTAGCGCGTTTCAGCTGCTTCTGGTATTTCATGGGTTTCACAGTAGTCCAAGTGCTGGTTATTGTTGTAGCTTCTTCTTCTTCTTCTTTTGCCTCCCCTGCTGTGGTGCCGTCAAAAGTTTGCCGGGTGGGCGTCAAAGTCACGCGTTTTGTCGTCATTGGCGCTGGTGACGAGACCTCCAACTTTGTGGTTTCGCTTGCTCTAATGACTTGACGTGGCTGCGACTGCGACTGCTCCGAACTTTGTGGAACCTCTGATGACTTTATAATGCTGCCTGCTGTGGCCAACAACAACAATTCCCGTTCTTTAGCCGCTGCAGTGTCAATTTCTTTGATTAACTTGCGTTTATTATGTAACATTTCGTTGTACAACTCTTTGCTATTGTAGAACTTTGTGGTGGAGAATTCGGGATGCGATGGTTGAACCACAGCAGCCACTGAGGCTGTCCTTGCCTCGGTCCCATCAGAAGCATCCGTGTTGAATTTAGTGTTGGCAAAATCAATGTTGGGCAGGGCCATAACGTCGCTAGCACGATGTTGCATGGGAAACTCGAAGCTTTTCTTCACACGTCGATCGATGTAGCTATCACCATGTGTCAGTGGAGGTAACTTTGTTGTTCTAGTGGTGCTGATGGTGCCTGCGGTTGTTGTGGTTGCTGCTGTTGTCTCTTGCAGCTGAAATTTGCGCTCAATTTCCGTTATCAAATCATCCTGCTCAGCCAGCAATTTACGTGTAAAATCACTCGGCGTGGACTCCATGCTGGCCAGAGTTGTCATGGCTGAAGGAGTTGTCGTTGTTGCTGGCTGATTAACTGTTGGATTTACAACCAACATTTCTACCTCATTGGGCATAAGATTCTGTCGATATTCCTCAGCATTATCCAGCTGTGTAAAGACAGCCTGTTGCACTTGCTCCTCCGCTTTATCTTCTCTCATTACGGGCTGAAAGTCCTCAATTTTAATTGGATAGAGATCCACAATGTTGAGTTTGCTTGCCGACGATTGCTGAAATAACAATGCGCCATAACGTTTCCTCTCCTCCTCATTAAGATCGGCCAGAGTTTCGGCCACTTGATACGAGGCAGCTGCCTGCATTTGAATGTGCAGCGGAGAGGGAGTTGAGGCGGAGACGGGCACCTCTTCAAAGTCCGCGGAGGAGTCCAGATTGGAATCAGCTTCGCTAAACTTGATGCGATAGAGTCTGTCAAGGATGCTGCCCAGTGATGCGAGTGGCGGCACGTTTGTTGTCATTAACTTATCCGCCAATGTGGTTGCTGCAACATCATCATTAGCCTCATCGTCATCATTATTATCTACTGCTGTTTTTGTTGTTGCAACATCATCATCTCTATTTTCAACTGCTGCTGTTGTTGTCATGATTTCTACGCCAGCTTCATTTCCTGTTGCAACTGCTGCTGCTGTGGTTCTTGTGGCTGTTGTGGTTCTTGTGGTTGTTGCTGTAGTTGTTGTGGTGCTGGTCGTTGCCGTTGTGGTGGGCGTGGCCGTTGACGTTGACGTCGACGACGACGACGACGTGCTGGTCGCGTCAGAGGAGGGGGAGAGTGTGCTGAGTTCCTCTAAAATTCCTTTTTTCGCCGCTGACGTCACATTTCCCTTCACTCCTCCCCCGTTGCTGCTGACCACTGCAGGGGCTGTGGGGGCTATGGGGGCTGTGAGGGCGTGGCTGCCATGCAAGTCATTTGTTATGGTCTCCGATGCTTTGGTAGATTCGTCCGTGGCCCAAACTGCGGGCATCAGCATTACAAATGTTAAAATCCAGATTTTCGACAACATTTTGGAAAGAAATATGCAAAGACCGCCCAGTTGGAAAATAAGCTGTTGTTATAATGGATGTTATTACGACTATTTGTTATTCGGATGTATATTTTTTATTTTAAATGGTTGCCACTTATTTTGGTTTTGATTTCATCTGCTTTGCGCATGGCAACAACTGCAAGATATTAAAAATAAAATAAAGGATTATAATTATTTTCATTGCAAATTTATTCTTTGAAATATTTGCAACTTTGACTCATAAACAAATTTTATTCTGTTAGTTTAATATATATTTTTTCACATTTTTATTTAAATCTGAGGCGACAAAAAAAGAAATTCACTATTATTACTATTATTTTATTTACTTTTATATTTCTTATTTTTTTATATTATGGCATACGTTTTACATTTTATTCAGCTGAATTTCAATTAAGAATTCTCTTTACAATAGATAAAAATGTTGACAATAAAAAAATCTATATTTGGCTATTGAAATTGGTATTTAACATGAGTTAAATACCAATTCAAAAACAAGTTGAGATTTAATTGCATATTCATAAATAATTTGGGAATTTAATAAATGTTGAATGAAATGCGACAATCACACAGAAGAGTTAGCAAATTGACAATTTTTACATTCAATTGAATTCGATTAAAAATTAAATAATTGGCATAGCAGTTGTTAACCACAAAGGAGTTAAAAAAGGTCAGTTCAGAGCGATAGGGAGAACGAGAGAGAGGTGAATCGGGAAGGAAAAGGCAGAAAGTTGTTGAAATTCATTTGTAGATAAAATTGATTTGCGGTCATTTTACTTTGCCTGGACAAGATGCCAGTTCGCAGATCATTGAGTCTTATTCATTATCCAACAGATATTTAAGTTAGGACACCCACTGTGACAAACAATTGAGTCTTTGAATCATTGCTTCAGTTTCTCATTAATTGGTAAATTGAGAACTTTGTGCTTTCTGTGTGGAATGCCTCACAAACAGATTGATGATACAGTTTCCCAGTAAATACATATAAGTTTACAACAATTAAGATACGAATCATAAGCAATGCTAGCTTTGCCTTTCCATTCAATTGATTTTCCTCTTTGCATAAAATTCTCTCAAATGTTTACTCCCAATCAAGGAAATTAAATAGAAGTTTTCAATTGATAAGAATGAAGGATACATTATACAGGATACTGCACTTGGTTCTGTTTATTTATGAGTCTAACTGCTGCCACTCGTAAATCAACAGTGGTTGCCTCTCTTTCTCTCATCCCCCCTTGGGGGGTCTTTGATATATTCGTATATATTTCAATTTGATGCAGCTGTGCAACTCGACTGGCATTTAATTAATTATTGTAATGACAAAATTAATTAAAATTCATGCAAATTGGTTATGCGGTTGCAATATTGAAATGTTTATGCTGCGGCTTTCACTCAACATAGTCAGCAATAAAACAAAAAATCAAGCATACGCACAGTTGACTGACTGAGAAGCCAAAGCAAATTTCAAGCTCTGGTTATCGTGCATATTGAAAAACCTCAGAGGCTAATAGCATAAGGGAAAATTTCAGAAGCAAACAACATAAGCGACGAGAGAAGCAGCTCAAGCAAAAACAAATGAAATCCTCTTAGTTTTAAACGAGGGAAGCAGCAGTTTCCAAAAGATGCTCGTCTTATTTTTAAAGTCGCATTAAAGTGTAACGGGCAGTCAATGGAAAATTTGAGAAATATAATAATGTCTTTTATAATTTGACTTTCAGTTTGAAGTTAACCAAAAATAACCGTCTGTTACCCAAATAAAAAAGATACTTTACACAAACTGACTGTGTATCTTTTTATTATGTTTTTTAGATATTCTCAAACTAAAAGAAAAAAAACATTTGCTGTTAAAAAAAACCTCATTTTGAAATATAAACAATCACAAATAAAAAGATAATCAAACAATTCGCTTGGAATTGCCAAAAAAAAAAAAAGCTTGAGCTATAAGAAAACTTGTATAAGAGCTACTCTTATGCTATTATATTTTTTATAAGCAAAAATATTTTTATAGATGTTGAAATAATAAAAGTGAAAATGAAAAACAAATAAACATTTTTTACGCAGCGACTTGTTGAGAGATAGGGATGGAAAAGAGACTGTGTTTGGGCGGGTGTAAAAAAAGTTTTTTTTACTTCTGCTTCGGTACTTCTGCCTTTTTTTACAGTATTTTGTGTGTATTTTGTGTACAAACAGTTGCAGCCAAAAAGGAAAAGTAAATAGAAATAAAAATGAAGCTTAATTTAAAATGCGACGAAGCGTGTCATTCACTCACACACTGAGCCATAAAGCAGCGCTAATATCAACATACATAAGCACACACACACACACATAGATAAATTGATGTAGTGCTGGGGTTGGGGGCAGGCGATATAAAGCTGTAGATAAACTTGCGCCGTTTCCTTTCTATCTATGCAAAGCTGCTCTTTCTATTTAGAAATGTTTATGTGCGGGCCGCATTTTCGTTGTAAATACGCTCAAAAAAGTAAAAGAAAGAATTTACGAAAAAAAAGAAGATAGGAAAAAATGTTGCCTGATATTTAAAACTCGCAAAACCGCTACCGCAACTCATAAGGTGAATGGGAATGCCTCAACACAAATGGCAACCGCCAGAACGACAACAAGTACAACGTTGGTGACTCGATGGTGACGATGTCTTTTCTCTCTACGATTATCTCTGGCTTCTAGCTGAAAAAAAGACTCCAAGCCAAGTGGCGGTAAGTCTCTCAACTTGGATGGAAACACCAGCTTCTTCTAGCTTTTGTTAGCTGTTTGTGGCCGCACTGTTTTGTGAAAACGTTTTCCATTTGCGTCAGACCAAAGACAAGGTGTGCTGCACAGTGGTTTAAGTGCTAGCAAAAACTGTAAAGTCTATGAATGGAAAGTTGTACAAAGGAGAAAAGTATATAAGTATAGAGGAAAATGGTACACACATTTACAAGTGAAAGTTCACAACCTGCTCTTTTGTCAATGTAAAGCTGAAAGCCAATGTAAATAATAGTTTTTATTAAACCAAATAAATAGGAAACAATTAAAAATTTGAATGCAATATTGTGAGCTTTCAAGTAAGAACCTCAGTTTAACAAAAATAAATGGGATTCCCCGCAATGTTATTCTAAATTTTTATTAAGTTCATTTGGAATAGAACGCTGTTTACAATACTTCATATTGAAACAAAATTTTAATTTTATATTTTTATTTATATATTTATTTACGTCAACTAAAAACAGTTGACATATTAAAATGATCAAAAATTAAAAAATGTCACAAATTAATAATTTTAATGCTTGTTTTAGGGGAAATTAAAATTATATTAAATGAAATTATATTTGAATAAAAATACATCAATTCTTGATTAGCTATTAATTAATTGTTACGACTAAGAAACCACATAATTGAAATTTATTCTGAATAGTATAATATTGAACGATTTTACTCATAGAAATAATGACTTTTAAATATAAATAAATTATTAAATACATGGTAAATATTTAAAAAAATTTCCGTTGACTTTAATACTGTCAAAATAAAGAACAACGCTCGCTTTTATAATGACAAAGTTGGCAACATTGTGACTTTTACTTTTATCAATAAAGTTTTTCAATTATACAAATAATAATGCATTTTTAATGACATTAATTAAAATGAGTTTAAAATAAACAGAATCGAATAATACAATTTTATCCACTATGCCCGTGCATAAAGTATGCTGTTTTATAAAGAACTCGCATTTATCTTTATTTTTATGCCACAAACACGCCAAAAACACGAAGGATAAAGGTGAAGGAGTCGAGTGGAAGTAAAGTAGCCAAGTTTCTAGTGGGATGGGAGACGGGAGAAGGGAGACGGGAGATGGGAGAAACGAGTAGAACAACTTCACGTCACTAACACCGCATACCAAATTCAACGCCAGGTTTAACATTAGCCGAGCCACGTTGATGATGGCAACGCCAATGTTGGTAACGCATACAAATCACGAGAGCACAAAATTGGATAGAGTCAGCGAGTGTGGGTGTGTGTGTGTGTGCTAGAAAGAGAGGGTTAAATGGGTTTGAGCTTAATCTCTAGAATCTTTTAGTTTTCGCTATGTAAAGGTGGCTGTCTCACGATGCTGTTAGCCGGGTCAACAACATAAACCAAGTCACCAACAAATACCAAACTCACACCGACTTATTTATCTCCTCCTCCTACATCACTTCGTCCTTGCCCAATGCCTTTCACATTCAGATGGAATCGAAGCACTTCAAGTGGCACTTGAAAGCAGCGATCTCTGGCATTGACTAGTCTGTAAAATAGTGAAGAGTAGTAGTAGAAGTAGAAGCAGAAGCAAAAGCAAAAGGAGTAGATTGAGATGGAGGCGGAGCTGGAGCTGGAGTACGTGGGTTCAACTGGAATCCGTTGGGTCGAGGCTCTGGTATAAAATGCTATTTGATGTAGTTTTAAGAGGGAAAAACACGTACAATGTACGCTTCTCGGGGTCGTCTATATTTTTTCTTCTGATATTCTCTGCCCTCTCAACTACAAAAGTGTCTTGTACTTCTTGTTGCCTGACAATGTCGCTGCTTGTTCTCAATGTTGCTCTTGTTTGTTGATTTTCTTGCTGCTGTTGTTGTGGCTTTTTGATCGACTATTGAATTAATTTCAAGTTATTTGTTTGGAGAACACTTTGTTCAAATTGTGTTTTTTTTGCCGCACTTTTGATTCAATTAATTTGCACAGTCTTTCTATTTAAATTTTATTCCGAATTTTGTTGGTTTTTACTTATAGAAATTTCTAAAATACGCATTAGATTAAACTATTTTTATACAATTAACACCAATAATTTTATTTTATTTATCAATAATTAAACTGTTAACTGAATGTCAATGACTTTAATCGAATTTCTAACAAAAAAGTAGTTTAAAATAATCATATATATTGTTTTTTAACAAATTCAATTTAAGCACTTGGTTACATTTCATTTAACACTGAGTATTTATTAGAAGTTATTAGCTAACATCAATATTTAACATTATTTATTAAAAGTTATTAGCTAACATCAATATTTAACAGCAAAACTGTTTAATTATAACTGAAACGGAACTTTACACAGTCTTCTTTTTAAGTTTAAGCCACATTTCTTAGTACTTGGCCCATTACGAACACATGCAAAGGTATTTCAAAATTGCAAAATATGTACTTAAGATGAGATTTTGTGAATTAAGTTTGCCGGTTTTTAGGAAACCAAATTTTTTATATTTATTTGCGGTCAAAACACAATTTAAATTGGTTGGCGCGCCGCTTTTCACTTATTTTCTTGCCTTTGGGTTTTCACAATTCTGGCATTTTCCCAAACGTAACGCTTGAAAGTTGCTCCGCTACTGAAGCAGCATCACCAGCGATGTCATGGATGTCTTCTGGCTTAGATAAAAGCTCTGGTTTGCCATAAAAATATGGAGAGAGAGAGAGAAAGAGAGAGAGAAAGAGAGAGAGAAGCTGCTCTCAATTCTCACACGGACTTTTAACATGCGCACAGCATCCTTTGGAGCATATTTCTGTGTTTGGGTTTTATTTTGGGCTATTTGAGAGGTAAATTCATTTAGAATTACCCAAAACATTGCCAGCACAGCTGTTAGACATCAGCTGCAATACTAGAAGGGGCCTTGATTTTGGGTTGGGGTTGAATTTTGATTGGGTTTGGGGTTGGGGTTGGTGTTGAAGCAACCTCTCATAACTTTGTCGCGTGGCGGCCATTTTCATTTTTTTTAGCTGGCTTTTTTCGTTTTCGGCTTTGTGTCGTGTCGTCTGCATTTGTCACCTGCTACGTCGTCTGCAACCCCATCACGTGGTATTGCTTTCACAGGGGCACTTAAAGCCGCCCTAATGTCTGCGTTTTTTATGGGTTATGAATGCGGCAAGACTGCTAAATGTTGTTGCCACAATTGAGAGTGGGCCAATATGTGAAAGGAGCCAAGTTTAAGCTTATTCTGCAGTATTGTCAGTCAGTTTTTATTGACAGACATTAATTGCAAGCAATTCGATGTGTTCTCTTTTAAGTTTGGAAATGTTTCCAAGTATGTTGTAACTAATGAGCATATGACTGTGAGGCTCGTTTCGACATTCTCAACACGTCATTAATATCGAATCATAATGGGATATTCGAGCAGCTTGAAGCGTAATGAGCAAATTTTTTGGGTTGCCTTGGGTTGTGGCAGAGAAAGTATTGTGGCGCCACAAAATGAAAACGTGCCAGAAAACTTTTGGGTTTCCCCAGGATGCGCATCAATTTGAAAGTTCGTGGTAGCTCCATAACATGTTATATGCAACGAATACTCGACGTTAAAATAAAAAAAAAAAATATTTTTTTCTCGGTCTTGGTTTACCTCTGCAGCCCGCATTTCAGTGTTCATTAATTTTGACAGCGCCTCCCAATTATGTAGATACGGAAAACGTGATTACTCGTATTAAGCGAACAAATTAAAAAAAAAAAGTAAAACGAGCTGAGATTTGCAATGCAATTTCATTAATTAATGAACATCTCAACCGTGAAACTGAATAGATAGTTAGACAGCCACTGAAAGTGCTCTGATAAATAGGTAATAAGCTATTTGTTGGACGCCTGATAAGCAAGCGTAAGGATAAGGTGGTCCTTTGCTGGGGAGTCAGCTCGAAATTTAAGTTCTCAAAAGTTTCATTAAGCATTAAATAATTTAGATAAATATCGAAAATGTATTACAAAAAAAAATGTTTATGATGGTTGAGATTAGTCTCATACTGTGTAAATACTACTACATAATAAATGAATAAAATAAGTTATACTAACAAAACAATTCCTAAATTCCACACAATAATTGAAGTCAGCGAACTTTCGCTTATGTGGATTTCTTAAGATTTAGTAGTTAGTTTAACACTAAATGGTATTTGCTATAAAAATTAGCCTTAAATTCACTTTACAATTAGATTATATAAATATTAACTTTCAATTCAAAAGCTTTTGTCCATATTTAAGAAAAAGTGTTAGACTTGATGATTTTATTTAAAAAACAAGATACGTATAAGATACCTTTTTATAACGGTCTCGTTTTAAAACACATTTAATGCACAGTGCGGCAATTATACATTAAATCCACACTATAATTGAGATAAATGAGCTTCCAGTAACAGAGCCTAAGACTCGCAATTGTAAGCTTGTTAAGTCGCATGTTGGCAGAACAAGTGCAGCTGGCTTTACCCCCGCAATCCCTTGAATATCTCTTGAATCTCCATAGCCCCTCTCATATCCACGACTCAAATTTCCAGTACAATTCGGCGGCTGTTAAGCCATCTGTCAGCCTCATTTATGTTATGCACATTCTGCCAGCCATTTCCTATTAACTTTAATGCCAAATGTGTACACTTGTATAAGCCAGGCTGTAATGCACACAGACACACAGACACACACATTCTGTTGCTGTTTTATCAAATTGGTTGTACTTGGACTTTAATATGACTTAATAAGCTCATTACAAATATTTTTTTTCGCTGTCACCACACATGTATGTGAGTGCGGAGTGTGTATGGTTGTGTGTGTAACAAATGTAATTTTGAGTTTCGAGAGACACACACATGCACATGCAGACGCTTGTATGTAAGTATACATAGCTGCAGGGGATTCATAGCATGTGCAGAATAAAGCGAAGGGAAAGGAGAAAAAAACGAGGAACTCTCTGCAGAACTGAAAAAAAAAGTCAACCGAACTCGTTTCCGCCTTATGCTCACATTTAAATTTGCATAAAGTTGATTTTGTTGCGCCAGTAGCGCCCCATATAAGAGAAAGCACAAATTACGCATACGACGCGTGTGACGTTGGATCGCAGTGCTTTGTCCAAATAAGTTTGGTTTGTGGATTATTTTAATTTAATAAATGAAAACGTATTTCGCATGCTGTTCAAATATAATTACACTCTACTTACGATTTAATTAAAATGTAAAAAATATATATACAGATTTATATAAATTGCCTTTATTAATGGGGACAGCAAAGCATTTGCCGCGTTTGTTATTAATAAACTTTTCAATTGCAAACAAACAGCGGGACAACTGTTCACATTAACTTTTGCTCTCCACTCTTTGTGTATTATATTTTTTGGGGCTTATTTCGGCTGCCTATTAGCCTTATTTTGTGCGATTCTCTTTGGTGAATGGAAAAAACCGCAAAGCATAAGCCATTAAGCCCACAAAACATCACATAAAAGGCTGTCGCCAGACAAACGGCAGATGAAGGACACAAAAAGAGTGGGTGCCAATGACGCAATATGACTTAATACATGTTTTTGAGTTAATTAAAGAAATTCGAAAGTCTAAAAATGCCAAAGGATTCTTTCATTTTTTTTTTAAATAAGTAACTTGGGATTATTAAAGATCCTTCCGATGTGTGGAGTAAAGGCAGAATCTGTCAAGAAAATCTCTTCAGATGTTGGAATAAAAATACCGATAACCACAAAAGTATTTTTAAATAACATATAATTTAATAATATATTACCAATAATTGGTCAACTAAAGTCGTCTAAAATATTATTATAAGCATACTATAAAAATTTAAATTAAAAAAAAAATAAATATGAATATAGTTAGTTAGTAAAAGTTATATTTTATTTTACTTTTTTCGCAATTAGTACAAAGAAGATTGGAAAACCTAAGATTCTGTTATTTTTGAAACTAAATTCAGATATATGTATATAGTAGGGAAAAATTCACAAAATTAATTGTGTGTCACAAAAAATAGTTGAAAATATATGTTTAAACTGAACAGTAGAAACAATCCAAAGTGCGAGAAATGATGTCGCTACTTAATCTGGTGCAAGCACGAATACTATTTGCAAGTGAGTTCAGCTGATGCAATTTAATTCTCATCTTGAGAATCTCACTTGAATATTGCAGAAGAGAATACCAATATTGTTGCGGCCACAAGATTTCTTCGTCCTCTGCTGAGAAGTCCGATGGCCCAAGTGGTTATCTCTTTTGTGGTTGGTTATTTTGCAACAATTAAGATTGCCCAAATCTGTGCGCTGATCAGAAGCCAAGCCGACAAGAAACGTCCAGAGCTAGAGTTTCCCGCCCAGCTGGATGCGGATAGCAGGAGTTGTCAGTCAGAGTTGCCTCCAGAAGGTGAAGTTCTCTCGCTCACAAGGCGACAGTTGACGGCTTTCGATGGTTTACATACAGACAAACCGATCTATACGGCCCTCAATGGCAAAATCTATGATCTTAGCTCGTCACGGCAAACCTTCTCGCAACTTGGAATCTTTTCCTTGTTGGCCGGCTGTAATGCCAATCAAGTCCTCAATATTGCATGTGGCTCCATGGGAGTTTGTACCGACGATGTCATCCAACGATGGGAGCAGAGCCTTAATGCCGAATTCAATATTATTGGCTATTTAATTGACAGCGATGCGTCCGATGGGGAAGCTGAATCTGAAGCCGACGACGACGACATGACGGTTGTGAGTGGAATTAGCTAGGATACTGGGAATTGTGCTAGTGAACCTTAATCTTGGCCAATGAGTTTTAGCAACATTTTATTAATAAATGCGAACCTAAGTTGTAAACAATGTTGTTGACATCATCTTTGTTCGAGAGTGCACCCTATTTGGCCTATACTACTTTAAAAACTACTACATGTATAGTAGGTACTTATAGATTATGTTTCTCTACCACTCAGTTTATTTAATTACTTTTTATATATACTCTATTACTCTACCACTATTCTACTACTAAACCTACTTGTATAAGTACATTTATCAGCTACTGTTAACACATTAAATGACTATTATTTTTACTTCCTCTGTAATTATTATTTCTTTCATTTCCTCTACTATTTCTACTAACTCTTCTTCTACTACACTTACTACTATTTCTGCATTTATGTCGCCTACTACTACTACTATTTTTTGTTCCTTCTACAATTACTACTACTTCTGCTAATATGTACACTTAATTATCAGATTTCTTGATTATAATAAAGTCAAATAATATTGCTATTCTACAGAAACTACTTTCACTACTCTTTTCTCAAAAACATTTCCAACGAATAACATTTCAACGTTCAACGGGCATTGAGCAGGAAGGTACACGTTCTTGGAAAATGTGCCAAAAATAGTTGACCCCTCGCATCATAGGCGCCAAACAAATGGCTGACTACTTGGCATTTGGCCCAAATGTATTTGCCTTGACAAGAAAATATCGACAGTGTTAACGACTATAGAAACAGATTGTGAGATGTAACTATACCCTGTGCAAACTAAACATCTAAAAAGGAGTATACGCTTTTGGACTATTTTAGCGAAGACACTGCAGAAAAGTCTGTGATTTCTGTACACTATACAGGGTATATGTGAGTCGATTTTATGACTCGATTGAAACACTTTTACTTGTTTACTCTGCAGGCCTTTTAACTTTGTCCCGTGTTCGCGTCGAGTGGACGGCAAACTTTTCACGCAGCTGAGTTAAATTGAATTGAAGAAAGCTAAGAGAAATCTATAGACTGGGAGCAGCCGATACCGAAAAATTCCCATCAGGTGCAGCACACAGCTAATAAAATCAAAATTACTTTTCAAAGAATACACCTAAGTACTCGAGCCTTAGGAATTTGAAAAAGTTGTCAAAAAATGTTAAGCGCACGCTTAAAAATCAGCCAAATGTGCAAAAGTCAATGTACGAAAGTAAAAGAAAAGCAGAGAACAACGAACAACTTGGAAGGTACAAAATATCAAGATGTTTCTGACAAGCGACAAGTGTTATTTGATGTGTTAAGTTCGATCAGGCTGAAAGGTGTGTCGAAAGGGAAACAAAACATGAACTCAATGGGTGTTGAGGAAAGTAAAAAGGAAAAGCTGATAATAGGTATTTATAAATTATTGCAGGGATTGAGTGTCGAATCTGAAAAAAGGGAAGAACTGTACATAAAACTGACAATAGATGCTTTTTACTTTCAAAATCTGATTAAAAGATATAAACACAGCTTTGATATTTTCTCCAGGAAACTTAAAAGTAAACTTTACAGTCTTAATTGCTTTTAAATCCACTTCGCGATTTAATTTCAAAATAACGATAATGTACAGCGACATTTTTAACCCAGTTTTCTTTCAATTTCGATGTATTTAAACGCACGCTTTAAGTCAGCACATGGACCGGAATCATAATTGAAAGCAAAGCACAGTCAAGGCATTAATAAGGGTTTAAATATGCCTGAGAGTAACATAGCCCAATGCCCGACCTACTAAACAATACAATTTCCCAACAACAAAATGCCAAATTAGCAATGTTTCACATCAAAGTGCACATTAAATCCGAGACGATAATCAGACGAGACGAGACGCAAAGGAGACGAAGGCGGAGACAAAGACGCCGACAGGAGGTTGGGGTCGAGGAATGTGCCTTTTGGTATGCGTCGGGGCATACAAAAAGCATAATTAACCGCGACCTGGCGAAACCAACAACCGATGGGGGACCAAGGACCAAGGACATCGGCTTATGAAAGGCAACCAGCCGTCATTCCAAAGTCATTCCACATTTTCCACATTTCCCTCGGTCGACATCAGGTTAATGTGACAAACGCAGCTGTTGCCAACGTCCCCTCTGCTCCTCTCGTCTCCACACTGCTCCCTTTCTGCTGCTCGACTTTTACAAATTACACAGTTTTGAATATAAAGTACTCAAATAACATACATATACGAGTGGGAGCATGAGTATGTGTACGAATGTAGGCGACATTCAAGTCGAGCCTTTTTAATGGCTTCCCTTCAGTGTGTGTGTGTGTGTATGTGTGTATGTGTGTGTAGGCTATCTAAGGTGGTGCCGTAAAGGGTTTTTTTTAAAATTTATTTTCAGACTGGGCATACGAGTAGAGCTAGAACCTAACCCTATACTATAGACAGTTAACGTCTTGATTATGGGCTTGACTGCAACTTAAACACAAGAATGCAATTTCTGTAAGCCTTCGGCAATTAGACTTGAAATTTTAGCATTTCTTCATTTGCTAAACTGATGCAGCTTTCCTACTCAGTAATTTCAAAGTGTGCAGAGTGTAAACTATCTCAAGCATTTTCAATATGTACAGGACAGAGTTCAGCCTATAGGCATTATCATTACTTTTTAATTGCCATACAAATGAGCAGTGTAAACGAAACATTTCTTACCTTACTACTAAAATCCTTTTTTTTTTTTTGGTATATACTAATTATTTACCAAAGTTTTTATTTTATAAAATGTAATCATCAATGTTAGTTAATTGCATAGAACTTTCTTTTAATTTATAATTATATTTAAAACTTTTTCTTTTTTCAATGTCTATTTTCATAAGGATGACTTTTTTCAATACCAATGAAATGACAAATGCATTAAAAGTTTAGTAAAGTGGGCACTTTTTAGTTACAAACAATAATTTTTTACTTTTACGCGTGTATAATTAATACGTAAAACAATACGTATACTTAATATTTAATACGTTCAGGTTTCCTCAGTAAAATATCTAGACAAATTGAAAATAATTTTGCAAATGTCAACTGAAAATAGATTCCAACTTAATATATTTAATTAAATTGCTTTAAGCTTTATCGAAATATATGCGAGTTATCCAACTTTGACAGACACTTGTCAATGTCCACTAAAATTTTCATCTAATAAAACTGCACTTTAATTGAGAGTACTTTATGCAAAAAATAAAACCCAACAGTCTGACGACCATTAATTACTTAGAGCCATCA
The DNA here is from genome assembly GCF_004354385.1 of Drosophila innubila. NCBI lineage: Eukaryota > Metazoa > Arthropoda > Insecta > Diptera > Drosophilidae > Drosophila > Drosophila innubila. The sequence continues at coordinate 15,476,302 of NW_022995372.1, read as the reverse complement.
TAAAAAAAGAGTCAAACAAACGAGCCCCCCTTTCCCTAACTGTCCCCAAATCATTTTTCCATCTCCGGAATCCGCTGTCGGCTAAAACCCAACAAACCAATCCACTCTCTGGGACCAGAGCTGTGTACTGTGAGCTTACTCTGAACTTCCGTTTTATGGTTTTGCACTTAGCCATTAACGAGTTTACATTTTTTAGTGCTAGTGAAATCCTGCCACCCTTTTCCCTCTCTCCTCCCTCACCCCTTGGTCACCACAACATTTCCCAGTTGGTTCGTTGCTCTCAATTAGAGTGTCACTTCCGCTTGAAATTTAGTGCCCTGGACAAATTTACCTATGTTGTTGAATAGCAATTGGGAAACCAGACCAGTTTCCCGCTTTTCCAACTCGAGCAAGATGCACTATGATGACAGCGGACTCAACTGAATGCTATTTCATTTCATGCCCCGGAAATTATAAAACTGAGCAGGTGGCTAATGCGGTAACATTGGAGACCAGGTGCTAGAATTGTGAATTAAGAGTAGATGTCGACTTTTAAGTCAATAAAATTTTTCCTGTGTATTTTACAAGAGAACTGATTTAAAAAATCTTAGCTTACATTTTAGAAAAGTTCACTAATTACTGAATCTGTCTATCTATCTACAAATAATCCTATTACAAACTTCCCCATTAACTTTTATTTTTTACATTCGTTTTTCATTTTTTAAATTATTCTTTTTCGATGTTAAGATTTCCAATTTGCTCATTTCCTAATTCATTTTTGAACTGGTAATTTGAGAGAAATTCCTTTTTTTCTGAACCCTATAAAGAAAATTTCTCTTTGATTATCCTTCTCATATGCTAAATCTTTCCAAATGCGTCCATAAGTGGGGAACCTCTACTGCTGCGTTATTGAATTGTGCGCTTCAGAATTATTTGAATTGCTAGTAGCTTTACCTGATGGATTGCCAGTTTTATTGTCTAGGTAAATGCTGTACACCTGTTTCCCCTTGACACGTAAGCAAGCGGGAAATTCTACAATTCAGGTAAATGGAAATAGGCAAACCATGAATGCGTACAAAACGTAACAAAGAAAACAGACTTTCTCTGGCTGCTGCTGCTTGTACTTTCGGTTTTCCTTTTCTCCTGGCCTTCCCTCAATTGTTGACTACGCCTTGCTGTGTGAATGAAAATTGCTGCTTCCAAAGAGAGTATTGTTTAAGAACACACAATGCAGAAACTCGTACATTTGCTTGGTTTCACTGTGCATGGCTTTCCTTCTACCTTAATTTTTCCAGCTTCCCTAATCATCTGCAAGTATTCTTCCATTGAATTTGTTGCAAATTTTTTCTAACTTCCAGCAAGTTTCGAGCAAAGTCTCAACCGTTGTTAAGGTCAGCAAAGAAATCTCAGGGATAGTCTAAAAAAATTAGATATATGTATATTAGTTAAAATTTTATTACAAATTCATATAATCAAACTGGACTAAGTAAACTAGATACAATGTGCTAGTGATAACCATTCGAAATCCCATTTCATTGTGGACATCAAACATCCCAAAATGATTAAATTGCAATCGTCGATGGTTGGAAAATAGTACAAAGTCTGTGATCTGAAAAAGCAATATTTAATAATAAGTTTAACTCCAACTAAATTATGATTCTCTTACACTACGTTCTAAATCCACACCCAAGTAAGGTATATCATTGAAAAGCTTAAGAATCCTTGCAGTTCCTCGATTTGTACGCACGGCCAATTCACAGACGGCAATATGCAGCCAAAAATCTATCAAATTAATGAATATAGCCTGCACAAACCGAAACCCGATAAACATGGTAATATGATTTTTTAAGTTTATTGTATAGATGATTATACAGAATGGAGAGATAATGTTGACTGTGAGTAAAGACATCATAAGAAGTGTAATTTGATAGTCGTAAACGGCCACAAGTCGTTGGCTGAGCTCCAAAAGACGTTTGTAAAGATAATGAAGCTTGTCAACTCTAGTTGATTTTATAGCTTGAGACACGCTCAGTTGATTCACAAGTCTCAGAAGCTCAAGATTTAAAATCCAAGCCGATCGATAGATAAACATGATGCAAAGATGGTAATGCATACTAACAAGAAGAACTCCGAGCTGCATGTTAGAATACTAAATACGCCTAGAAGCATTCCATAACTGTAGCCGGAGGCATGTGAAATTGCCATGATGATCATTGATGTAAGTTCCAGCATAATGCACGATCCCTTGTAAATTATATAGTTATCAAAATCTTTACAGCCATTTGAATCGATCTCGATAAAATGACGATGGTGTAGATCGAGCAGCATGTTGAGTATCCTGCCGAGTTCCTCACTTACCCACCAATTGCGAAAGTACGTAACAAAGACTGTACTTAGAAGGAGAACATTATGTATTTGATTGATTTGATGAGCCAATGGATTCCGTTTATAGATCTTCTGTTTAGAAGCTGATTCTGTTGCCGCATAGTTCTGTAATGCGACCCAAACTACCACTACATTCAAGATGATTCCGTATCCAACTAACCATCTGGAGCGTTTGATTTTCCTCGTCCTTGAATTGTAGATGAAGGGAAATAGTCCGAGTACCCAGGAGCTGTAGAGTGTCGCCCACAAATTGAACTGAACAAATTTCCGGTACCAACTGCGATGAGCTCGACTCATTGTAACTTAATGGTTGAATTCGATTGAAAGTCATTTCATTCTAAAACTAATGAGTGCGATAAATGATAAGTATTTGCAGGACTTATAAATCAATAACACTTGACTACATAGTTCAGGCAAACAAATAAAACAGACAAATAAATAAAATTTAAATAGACTTTTTTAAATTTTTTGGCTGATGTAAGATGTTTTATTTTTTAAATAAGTCACTTTTCAATTAGAAGGATATTTATAATGGTTTTTAAAGATCTATAGGATAGCTACAGAACACATTTTGTATTTTTATCACTCTCTCTAGAGTTGTAATATTTATGCATTTGCACATTTCCTGCCATCCTGTAAAGAACATTAAAAAATTTGTTTTTCTGTATGATAGACTTTGCAACTGCATTTTGTAAACTGGGTAATTCTAGAGAAATATTTTTATCTCGGCCAAGTCATTTCAGTTGTGTGTTTGGGTAGAGTGGTTAAGTGGTTGTCTAGCTTAATGCATCACACCTCCAATTGGCTTCCCTTATACCATATCTGCTGATGATGTACAGCAAGTTTCCTCTTTTTGAATTTGAGTCAAATGCTCTGCTATTTCAGACAAGAAACGTGTTGATCCCCATTCCATTTTTAAACTCTGTAAGCTGTCTTGACCAATTTTGGAAATTTAAAGAGGTATCGTTTTCTCATTACAAATTCATTAAATCAAATTGAACTAAGTAAACTAAATATAATGTACAAGCGATAATCATGCGAAATCCCATTGCATTGTGGACATCGTTTTCTTCTTACAAATTCATAAAATCAAATTGAACTAAGTAAACTAAATATAATGTACAAGCGATAATCATGCGAAATCCCATTGAATTGTGAACATCGAACATGCCAAAATGATTGAATTTTACTCGTTGATGACTGGAGAATAACACAAAGTGCGTGAGCTGAAAAAAACTCAATACTCAACTAAATACTTGCTCTAAATCGGTCATTAAATAGCTTGATAATAAGTATTTTCTTACACTTCGCTCTAAATCCATACCCAAATCAGGTATATCATTAAATAGCTTGATAATCCTTGCAGTTCCTTGATTTGTTCGCACTGCCAATTCACAGACGGAAATGTGTAGCCAAAAGTCCATAACATTAATGGACATGGCCTGCAGGAAGTTAAGCCAGAAGTATATGGTAAGAGGATTCTTAAGGCTAATTGCATAGACTATTAAATAGAATGGGGAGATAATGTTGACCGTGAGCAAAGACATCATAACAAGTGTAACTTGATAATCGAAAATTGCAACAAGTCGTTGGTTGAGTTCCAAGAGACGTTTGTAAAGATAATGAAGCTTGAGAACTCTACTCGTGGCTAATTTTGTAGTTCGCATCACACTAAGATGATTCACAAGTCGAAGAAGTTCCCGATTTATAATCCAAAGCGATCGATAGATGAACATTACGGCTAGATGGAAGTGCATACCGACAAGCAGAACTCCGAGCTGCATAAACAGAATGCTAAACACACCCAGCAGCATTCCAAAACTATAGTTGGGTGAGTCAGAAAATTCCAAGATGATCAGTGAAATAAGTTCCAGCATAATGCACGATCCCTTGTAAATTATATAGTTATCAAAATCTTTACAGCCATTTGAATCGTTCTCGATAAAATGACGATGGTGTAGATCAAGCAGCATGTTGAGTATCCTGCCGAGTTCCTCACTCAACCACCAATTGCGAAAATACGTAACAAAGACTGTACTTAGAAGGAAAACATTATGAATTTGATTGATTTGATGAGCCAAAGGATTGCGTTCAAAAATCTTCGTTATGGCATCTGGTTCTGTTGCCGCATAGTTCTTAAATGCAGTCCAAACCAGCACCACATTCAATATGATTCCGTATCCAACTAACCATCTGGAGCGCTTGATTTTCCTCGTCCTTGAATTGTAGATGAAGGGAAATAGTCCGAGGACCCAGGAGCTGTAGAGTGTCGCCCACAAATTGAACTGAACAAATTTCCGGTACCAACTGCGAAGAGCTCGAATCATTGTAACTTAATGGCTGAGTTCGATTGAAAGTCATTTCATTCTAAAACTAATGAGTGCGATGAATGATAAGTATTTTCAGGACTAATAAATCAATAACACTTGACTACATAGTTCAGGCGAAACAAGCAATACTCAGGCAAAAAAAAAACTAGTCGGCCGGTGGTACAGTCGAGCATACTCGCCTGTCGGAGACCCCGTACTTACTATGGCAAAAACTAATATGGGAAAAAATTAAAAAATATTTAGTTAAATTAAAAGCATATTCTATCATTTTGGTTACGATATCTCAAAAAACAAAAAAGTTGTTCATACTAAGACTTGATTTTCACCCGATCGGTCCTATGACAGCTATATGATATAGTTGACCGATTAGAACCAACTTCGGTAAGGATGTATAAGACTAACTTAAATGCATATTCTATAGGTTTGGTTACGATATCTCAAAAAACAAAAAAGTTGTTCATACTAAGACTTGATTTTCACCCGATCGGTCCTATGACAGCTATATGATATAGTTGACCGATTAGAACCAACTTCGGTTAGGATGTATAAGACTAACTTAAATGCATATTCTATAGGTTTGGTTACGATATCTCAAAAAACAAAAAAGTTGTTCATACTAAGACTTGATTTTCACCCGATCGGTCCTATGACAGCTATATGATATAGTGGTCCGATTTAAACCACCTTTAAACAGGATATATAAAACCAAGTCATATGCTTGGCTTTAAATATCTCATAAAACAAAAAAGATTTTCATACAAAAACATGATTTCCGACCGTTTGTTTCTATGGGCGCTATATGATATAGTGGTCCGATTTAAAAAAGAAACAAACTTAATCTGCCTGTAAAATAGAGGAATCTACATACCAAATTTGGTGTCTCTAGCTTTTAAATTGTTCTTATAATTAGGATATGAAATTTTCTATGTCGATTTTTGGGCGGTAAAGGGGGCGTGGCCAAATTCTGAAACAAACTTGATCTGCTTGCAATATAGAGGAACCTACATACCAAGTTTGGTATGTCTAGCTCTAGACAGACAGACAGACAGACAGACGGACAGACGGACATTGCTATATCGACTCGGCTATTGAAGCTAATCAAGAATATATATACTTTATAGGGTCTGCCACGCCTCGTTCTGCCTGTTACGCACATATTCGTTAAAACCAACCCAATAGACCCCTGTACTTTTTTTAAGTACGGGGTCTAAAAAAAGACAAATAAATAAAATTGAAATAGACGTTTTTAAATTTTTTGCCTGATGTAATTTATTATATTTTTTAAATAAGTCACTTTTCTATTAGAAGGATATTTATAATGGTTTTTAAAGATCTATAGAATAGCTACAGAACACATTTTGTATTTTTATCACTCTCTCTAGAGTTGTAATATTTATGCATTTGCACATTTCCTGCCATACTGTACAGAACATTAAAAACTTTGCAACTGCATTTTGTAAACTGGGTAATTCTAGAGAAATATTTTTTTCTTGGCCAAGTCATTTCAGTTGTGTGTTTGGGTAGAGTGGTTAAGTGGTTGTCTAGCTTAATGCATCACACCTCCAATTGGCTTCCCTTATACCATATCTTCCTTCATCATCAGCAAGTTTCCTCTTTTTGAATTTGAGTCAAATGCTCCGCTATTTCAGACAAGAAACGTGTTGATTCCTTTTCCGTTTTTAAACTCTGTAAGCTGTCTTGACAAATTTTGGAAATTTCATGAAACACGAAAAAGTTAAAGAGGTATCGTTTTCTCATTACAAATTCATTAAATCAAATTGAACTAAGTAAACTAAATATAATGTACAAGCGATAATCATGCGAAATCCCATTGCATTGTGGACATCGTTTTCTTCTTACAAATTCATAAAATCAAATTGAACTAAGTAAACTAAATATAATGTACAAGCGATAATCATGCGAAATCCCATTGAATTGTGAACATCGAACATGCCAAAATGATTGAATTTTACTCGTTGATGACTGGAGAATAACACAAAGTGCGTGAGCTGAAAAATAAACTCAATAAAACTTGTACGTCAACTAAATAAGTATTTTCTTACACTTCGCTCTAAATCCATACCCAAATCAGGTATATCATTAAATAGCTTGATAATCCTTGCAGTTCCTTGATTTGTTCGCACTGCCAATTCACAAACGGAAATGTGTAGCCAAAAATCCATCACATTAATGGACATGGCCTGCAGGAAGTTAAGCCAGAAGTATATGGTAAGAGGATTCTTAAGACTAATTGCATAGACTATTAAATAGAATGGGGAGATAATGTTGACCGTGAGCAAAGACATCATAACAAGTGTAATTTGATAATCGTAAATTGCAACAAGTCGTTGGTTGAGCTCCAAGAGACGTTTGTAAAGATAATGAAGCTTGAGAACTCTACTCGTGGCTGATTTTGTAGTTCGCATCACACTAAGATAATTCACAAGTCGAAAAAGTTCCCGATTTATAATCCAGAGCGATCGATAGATGAACATTACGGCTAGATGGAAGTGCATACCGACAAGCAGAACTCCGAGCTGCATAAACAGAATGCTAAACACACCCAGCAGCATTCCAAAACTATAGTTGGGTGAGTCAGAAAATTCCAAGATGATCAGTGAAATAAGTTCCAGCATAATGCACGATCCCTTGTAAATTATATAGTTATCAAAATCTTTACAGCCATTTGAATCGTTCTCGATAAAATGACGATGGTGTAGATCGAGCAGCATGTTGAGTATCCTGCCGAGTTCCTCACTCAACCACCAATTGCGAAAATACGTAACAAAGAATGTACTCAGAAGCAAAACGCTATGCATTTGGTTGATATGCTCAGCCAATGGATTGTGTACAAAAACCTTCGTTATGGCATCTGGTTCTGTAGCCGCATAGTTCTTAAATGCAGTCCAAACCAGCACCACATTCAATATGATTCCGTATCCAACTAACCATCTGGAGCGCTTGATTTTCCTCGTCCTTGAATTGTAGATGAAGGGAAATAGTCCGAGGACCCAGGAGCTGTAGAGTGTCGCCCACAAATTGAACTGAACAAATTTCCGGTACCAACTGCGATGTGCTCGACTCATTGTAACTTAATGGTTGAATGGCATATTTATTCTGAAACTAATGAGTGTAATAAATGATAAGTATATGCCGAACTAATAAATTAATAGCACGTGCTTTATTATTTGATTAGTGTAAGGCTTTCGTAGTGCATCAGCCTGGTGTTGTATCACTTTGATCTTTTGATAAGTAATATATTTCTAATAGTCTGTAAGGATATGGGCATTTCCACATCCCCGTTACGTTACATTCGTATCTTATATAGTGTCTATGTAGTATGTCTGAGTAGACTATCTTTATTAAAAAAGATTAAATCAATCGACCTCTATGATTAAATGATATACATAAAAAAAAGAAGTTAGTTTTGAGTTGGGATTGAAAAACTCAAAACTCTGCGAAATGGACAAAGTCTTTTGCATACAGTTCTTTTTAAAAATATAATAAAAAAAAATCCAAGCTTATTTTTCACGCTAATGCATTCAAAAACCTTCTTTCGTGTTGTTTTACTAACCAGTTAAAGGGTTTTGGTATGATTTTGGTTCACAAAAATATTTTTTTAATAAAAATTAAATTTAGTACTTGATTAAACCTTTATTAACCGTTTTATATGAACCGGTTTTATATTATTTGCGGTATATTAAAACAAGTTTTGCTTCGGTTAAGGTTTTAGGTTTGGTATCTAGTTTTAATCTGTTAATACTAATTAACTCAACTCCTATTGTTGAGCCCATTTTGTATTTAAGCTCTGTGAACCATCATGAAGGATCTAGGTTATTTTAGGAAAAGTGAAAGACTTTACGAGGTATAGAGCCCCTATTACAAATTCATATAATCAAACTGAACTAAGTAAACTAGATACAATATAGAAGCCGTAATCATGCGAAATCCCGTTGCAAAGTGGACATCAAACATTCCAAAATGATTAAACTTCAAACGTTGATGACTGCATAACAGTACAAAGTCGGTGATCTGAAAAGTAAATATGATTAAAATTTTAAGTTTCAATTAAACTTGTATTCTCTTACACTACGCTCTAAATCCATACCCAAATCAGGTATATCATTGAAAAGCTTAAGAATCCTTGCAGTTCCTCGATTTGTACGCACGGCCAATTCACAGACGGAAATGTGTAGCCAAAAATGTATCATATTAATGGACATAGCTTGCATTAAGTTAAGCCCGATATAAATAGTAATAGGATTCTTTAGGCTAATTGTGTACACAAGAATGTAGAATGGAGAGATAATGTTGGCTGTGAATATGGACATAATGAGAAGCGTAATTTGATAGTCATAAATGGCCACAAGTCGTTGGTTGTGTTCCAAGAGGCGTTTGTAAAGATATTGAAGCTTGTCAACTTGATTTGATTTTGCTGTGCGAAACACGCATAGTTGATTCACAAGGTGCAAAAGTTCCCGATTTATTAGCCAAACCGATCGATAGATGAACAATACGCCCAGGTGAAAATGCATGGTAACAAGAAGAACTCCCAGCTGCCATAGCAGAAAACTAAACACGGCCAGAATCGTTCTAAAGTTGAAGCTCGAAAGCAGTAAAATTTCCATATTGATCATCGAAATAAGTTCCAGCATAACGCACGCTCCATTGTAAATAACATAGTTATCAAAGTCTGTACAATCACTTGAATCAAACTCGATTAAATGACGATGGTGTAGATCCAGTAGCATGTTGAGTATCCTGCCAAGTTCCTCACTCACCCACCAATTGCGAAAGTAGACAGAACAGACGGTACTCAGAACAAGTAAAATATGCATTTGATTGATTTTTTCAGCCAATGGATTACGTGCAAAGATCTTTTCTGTAACAGCTGATTCTGCAGCTGCATAGGTTTTGAAAGCGACCCAAGTCACAACCACATTCAAGATGATTCCGTATCCAACTAACCATCTGGAGCGTTTGATTTTCCTCGTCCTTGAATTGTAGATGAAGGGAAATAGTCCGAGGACCCAGGAGCTGTAGAGTGTCACCCACAAATTGAACTGAACGAATTTCCGGTACCAACTGCGATGAGCTCGACTCATTGTAACTTAATGGCTGAATTCGATTGAAAGTCATATTCAATCTAAAACTAATGAATGAATGAATGATAAGCATGGTCAGAACTAATAAATCAATAACCCTATACCACCTATTTAGATAAGATCATAGCAGTTAGACGGGGTTGAAATACTCAATTAAGTAAAATAAAAATAAATATTGAAAAGCGTATCTAATCCCCAAGACATGTGTAGTAATAGCTCTAACTGGATGGCAATATGATTAGTAACGAATTTTTATTAATTTTTATAGCAATAGTTAAAATACCATAATACATATATTCGAAACACAGTGGACAATTTAATAAACTTTATTAGCAAAAGCAAACTCATTAAAGCTTTTCATTAAAACTAAACAATCAGTTATCTGTTGAGGTTTTTTAAAGATGACAGACCAACATTTCTGTGGAAACTGACGAGAGAGACAAATTACCAACTATTTATATCACACTCTGAGGACTTCACTCTCTGTACTATATGCACATTTCTTGCCACCCTGTTAAGGACATTAAAAATTAGTTTTCCTGTATGCTTGACTTTGCAACTTGCACATTTCTCCCTCACTTACCAAGCTTGCTTATGCCTGTCCGTCTGGTGTGACCACGTTTGTCATGATATGCGTTGGTCGCCATAAAGTATGCAACACTTGCAACTGAAAGTTGCCACATCAACTTTTCTTTGACTAGAAGCACAAGCTGCAAAGCAAACATAGTTCTAATAAGTTGTGTCTGGCTTCTGTCATTTTCCCCCATTTCTATCACTACAAGTGCATTTTTCACCTTTTATCATTATTTCCACTCACATTTTCTACAAGTACGGAGAATGTTCTCCAAAAGCTGTTGCAATTTCGAGTCCATGCAAGGCGTTGAGTTTATGGCCAAGAATAAAGTGAAAAGCAAGAATTTGTTGTAAAAACTTGAGAAAGCTGTGAGAAAATGAAAAAAGTACTTTGTAACTTGAGAAAAAAGAATCTGCAACATTATACAATTTCATTCTAACTAAATTCTTGATTTCTTACAACTAAATTTTTGTAACCGTGAAATTAGATTAAAAAAAGATGACAATTAAATTAAACGGTAATTTTCCAAAGTCGAGATTTGTTCCAAATTATCATTGAAATTTTGATAGAATATAAAGACATCTTTTAGTCAAATATCTACCAAGTAGAAATAATTCTTGCACTTAATTTATGTTTTCAAAAATTTTTTCACGTTTATTTTAAGTAATGTTATCCACAATATTGATAATATTGCCAATTGTATAAAAAAGTTATTTTCAAAATTCTAAGTATATTCCAAATAATCATTTAACTTTTTGGCGGCAGAAAAATATATTTTTTATTCGAATATTTACAAAGTAGAAATAAGTTTTGCATTTGCAATTAATTTTTCACTCTTATTTAAGAAAATCTTAACAAAAAAAGGATATCTTTTCTTTGAATATCTTCTCCGTAGAAATTATTCGTGCATGAAATTTGGATCACAATCAATTTTAAAACTATTATTCTAAATCTGGCATGATATACACATTAACGAAAATTTAAGGACTTTACGAACATTGCAACGATCAACTCTAACACTATCTCAATTAAGGTCCTTCCTCATATTCAATTGAAGCTTTGTAGTGCATACCTCGTTTCTCTCCTTCTATGTTCGTGTATGTGTGTTTGAAAAATGCCCCAATCAACTGCCACACCATGCACCAGACACTGAAATACAGGCCATAATGAAAGTGCTGAAAATGCGCTTTGTGCCGCATTTTGGGGCAACGGCAGCAACCTGCAATCAGAGTCCACCTTTTGCGCGATCCAATTTTCCCAGTTGCCAAAAGGCGAAACGAGGCCCAAACATAGGCCCGCATCCATGGTGTTTTATATCTCAAAAGGCAGGCAACTTCATCTGTCATGGAACCCAATGCCGAGGGAGAGAGAGAGAATTTGGATTCGATTTAGCAGCAAGTACTTTTTAAGCTGCATTTGCCCACTAAATTCTGGCACAGAAATTTACAACTCATTTTGCAGCAGAAATAGTTGGTTAATTAAGAGCATATTATGCTGTCAATTAAATATTCTAAAATTTATAAAGCATATACAATAAGAACAACCTTTTAACTGTATCTAAAAATAAGGGGTGGCATTAAAAAGCAATGTCATTGTTGCTTGTAATGATTGACCTAGAAAACATAAATCGTTCACCCAAACACCCAGTCAAAAATAAAATAAATTGCGAAATCAATAATAAGACAATGTTTGTGGGGATGTGTGAATGAATGATGCTGCGGCTGTTGCCCCAACATACGACAAGATGTTGCAAGCCTTTGGCAACATTTGCAGAGCTCAATGTAGTAAACTCTTAGTGGCAATGCTCTCAGATAAATTTGTAAAAAGCTTTTTCAACTTTCTCAGTGATTCCAGTTGCTATAAATTTGTTTTGGGTCTCGACAGTCTCATTCTGAATCAATTTGAGGGAGGTCATCTCTTCGCCAGGTTTCAGGTTGCCATAGAAAAGAACGAGATTTAATGAAATGCGAATGTAAACACTCCATTTTGCGTGTTTGTTTTGTTTGCTTCAATAATCGAATTGTTTACATTGTCCAAATTATAACAGAAATGCCATTCAGAATTGTCAAAGCCAACAAAATAAAGTAGGAATACACAAAAGCAATCGAGCTTGTATCAATCACTATTTAATAACAACGAATTTGGCTACAAATTCATTCTGATTCATGAATGCAGTTAAATCTCAATTTCAATGACCTCCTTTAAAGAGGATTATCTATTCACTTAATTGTATACAATTTGGTTATATATATATTTGTAGGCCTTAGCACATATAAAATCCAAGCCAATTCTTGAATAGGATCCTGCTAACAATTTATTATTCTTTATTATTATATTAAAGGAGTAGTAAAAAGTAAAAAAAGAATAAAAAAGATTGAAAAAACGATATAAAATATATATACAAAATACATTATTGGTCATGTTAACTGAACTACTTATATATCCTATTTTTGAACAAATCTTATTGGTATTTTATAAACTCTGATACGCCCTATTCAAATAATACTCGCTGTAATTGAATGCTTAAATAGAAAGTGTGCAGAATACTTTCTGTTTTCTCAATTACCATAGCTAAGTGTTTTGAGTGTTTTCTTTTCTATTCACTTCTATTTGAGAGTCGAATACTTGTAATTATAAGGGAATGCAAATATTTGCAGTCAGTAAACAAAAATGGGTTAGTGTGATTTACTTGCCATTGAAGAATTGTCAATGAGGTGCTAATTGAGTGCAGCAACTGTAATTCCTTAATAAATTATAATATTCTTTTGTCCTTTGCTTTGACACACTTTAATATTAATAAAACTGACTGGAGTCAGGTAGTTACTATATTTTACTTCCATACTGCTGCAAGTCACACGAATTTTAGCTAGGAATATGTACTTGTGTGGCAGGTGAAAGGATTCTCGCACCTATAAATAGCTTCCTCTTTCCTATCCCATTTTACGTTCCCTTCCACAGCTTCAGACATCAGACGTGTCGCGCAGTAATTGCCGAGAATGTTGAAAGCTTGGATTACATTCAAAGGACTTGAAGATGGAGCCACCATCTGTGGGCTGCATTGTTTGCCGAACTCGTTTTGTGGGTAGTAAGTGGGCTTTAAGTGCGTTTGGCGTCGAAACAGATTCAGTTGGAAAAAACGCAGCAACAAAAGGAAGCCAAAAATTAAAGCAAGCTTTCTCCACACACCGAGATAAACGCACACACATAAAAGAAACCATCCCAAAGGACGAGAGAAAATGAGGAAACTTGAATGAAGTTATGAGGCAGAGACTGAAATAAATTTGAAAGAATAAAATGTAAATAATGCGGAACGTTCCCGTATTCACCAAAAACCACATTTGGCTGCGATGAATGAATCTTTATATGTACATATATATCTATATATATACATGAGAATGTGAGCATGTGTGAGTGTCGGCGTGTATCTTTATGTGTGTACTTATGTTTTGTATGTATATGAGTGGTGCCTCACATTTAACGCTTGCTGCGCTTTTTGTGGCCATTTACACGGCACTTGAACAGCTCGGGGGACAGGAGAACGAACGGGACTCGTTTCCAATTCCATACTATTGTGAGGAAATTTCCTTATTTAATATAATTTTTTAAAGAAAACTGCGCAATGGTAAATGTCTTCTTTTCTTTTTGGGGGCTAAAGCTAAAAGTTTTCTCATCATTTCGAGTAATTGTGCGGTGGAAGTTTTGAAATTTGTCTGCGGTTACTTGCCGCCGGAATTATGTTCCCCAGCTATTCACGGTTTCATCTTGAGAAACTAGCTGAATTTGCCCACAGGCCAAAAGTTAATTCGTTGACAATCTGCCAAGGTGAACTTAGACCAGAGACTCTCCACTCCATTCTCTTCGGTCCTGCCTTTAATCACCTTCTGTGGCTCCTTTGGAATTACAAATTAGAATTTTAGTTTTTAATAAGCTTAAGTGTTTCAATTTCATGTTCTTGTGCAGAAACTTTTAAAATGAACTGAAGTTGATTCTATAATAAGGTAAGTTGAAGGTAGGTCTACCTTCATGCATACTTAAACGAGTGTAACGAATGGAAATTTTAATTTAAACTACTTATCAAAGAAGGAATAAAAGGTCTAAAAGCTTACGGAGTATCTTTTAGTCGAGCACACTTGACTAACTTATCGATTTGCGCCTTGCCTTTTTTTGTTGGCCTCAAGCCAACAAACAGAATTTTGAATTTGAGAGCCCAAAAATGAATTAAATTGGCAAGCTACCATTTTAAATTTGTCTTTAGCTCATAGCATATAGTATTCTTAGCATTTTCTGTATTTTAATTTTGTCGAAATATCGAGAAAAACCAGACTTGTATTCAAGTGAAATGCGGTACAAATGTCAGAGTCACCATTCCCAACATCTCTGTGCTCCACGTTGCTCTGGCAATGCCAATAATAATGTCTGTGTCGGCCTTCTTTCGAGCATTGCCTGCAGCCTTCATTTATGCAAAATTTTTAGTTTCTGTTTTGGCTCTTCGCGTTGCCAAAAAATGTTTTACGGGCCATCGGCAAAAAGCGACTGCTACGTGCGCAGCACCAACAAAATGAAAAACAAGCAAACAACAATTGAATTCGATATGTAACAGCTGGAATACCCTTACGAAACTTAAACCATATGTCCTACATTAATGCTTTGGTTTGTTTTGCTTGGTAATATTTCTGGGAGGAGATAGCTTTATTGACTGCTCCAAGCGTGTCATATTGCATGATAAATTTATAATACCCTCGCACACTGTGAGTGAGCACACTGGGGAGTGTGTGCTATTGGCATATTGACAGTGGCTTTCGGAAATACATGCGCATGCAATACGAGTATCTGAAGCGAAACAAGATATTCCCTTGGCGAATTAGACCAACATACCCCAATGGGCCAACGGGTCTTCTCCAAACTGTCTGGCAACCGTTGTCAGTAGGACCCACTTGAAAGCAACGAAAAGAGGAGCAGATAAAAAGAGAAAGAGAGAGATAGAGAGAATGAAGACGCATTGGATCACGTACGCTCCACTAGATGATGAGGTCGTCATTGGAATGCTCAAAATGCTGTGTGTGCCGAAGATTCATTAGTATTTGAATGGCGCTCAATTGAGGAAGCCAAATATTTTATTTAATTTCAATCTTCAACATTCGGAGTTGTAATTACATATAGTTCTTTATAGTGATTTAACTTAAAGTCATTTTATGCAGCTTCATTCATTTATCTAGCACTTGTTCAGATTTTCTTAGTTTAGTTTTCTTTTCTGCGAAAAAATTCATTAAAAAGAAAAATATTAATTTTAATTTTTATAATACATAAAACTAAAAAATAAAAATAGGGACATAATTTTTTTCTTGTATTTTTGGTATTTTTTGTTTTCTAATTAAAAATTCTATAAGATTTTTAGTGGTTAAAATAAACAGCTATTTTACTTTATTGCTTGTCTAAAACGACATCCTATAAATATAGATTTGTACTTAATATGGACACATATTCTTCTGAAGCTTTTTTTATACCCGTTACTTAAAAAATATGTAAAAGGGTATATTGTGTTCTTTGGAATGTATGTAACAGGGAGAAGGAGGCATCTCCGATACTATTAAGTATATATAATCTTGATCAGCATCAATAGCCGAGTCGATATAGCCATGTGTGTCTGTCCGTTTGTCCGTCTGACCGTCCGTCCGTCCGTATGAACAAAAGGATTTCAGAGACTCTAAGAGATAGAGATACCAAACTTTCACTCATAGACTTATATATACCCCACGCAAATCAAGTTTGTTTCAAATTGAAGCCACGCCCCCCTCCGCCCCCGCAAATACCGAAAAACCGTTCGCTCGTCTGTGTGAACAAAGGGATCTCAGAGACTATAAGAGACAGCGTAACCAAATTTGACACACAGATTTCTATATCTCCGATACTAACGCAGATCAAGTTTGTTTCAAATTTAAGCCGCGCCCCCGCAAATCGCGAAAAACCATCACACCCACAGTTTTAAAGATAATACATTTTTTTTTTTAAATTAACGTTATATATGAGTATTATCTATTATCCCACTGAATCGCGTCAAGATCGGACAAGTAGAACGGCCGTTATGGCGAATACAAGTTTTCAGAGCAAAACAAGTATTTTCTTTAAAGTACTTTTATATATATTGAAGTAAGTAACGGGTATCCTATGGTCGACTTCTCGACTATAGCCTTACCGACTAGTTTTAAATTAGCTTTTCTTGCTCCTTTCAATCAACAGTGATTAGCTGGTCAATCAATCTGCAGAGTTTTCATTACCTCAGAGTGATTATTGAGTTTCTTTACACAAAGAAATTGCTACCCTACAACATTGAAAGCGATACGAGAGTACCAACTATAAATTGATAAGCAAAGTCAAACGCACAGTGTGATAATTAACAGTCATACGAAGGGAAAGGAAAAGACAAAAGAGTTTAGTTGAACTCACTGTCGTCCTGGCAACCAAATTCTCCAGTTCTGTTGGCTTAGTTTATGGCAGACCAAAAACTCTACGGCTGTTTTGTTGCCATTTGCTGGCCAACAAGATAGGTAAATTTGTCCAGCACACTAAATTTTGAGCGAAAGTGACACTCTAATTGAGAGCAACGAGGAAATACTGTGGTAAAAGAGAAAAGGGAAGAAAGAGATAGAGCAGGGCAGCCAGGAGAGACACTAAACGAAAAAGGTAAACTCGTTAATTGCTTAGTGCATACCCATAAAATGCATGTTTTGACCAGGTAAATAACTCAGAGTCTAAAGGGGAGAGAAGTTTACTTTACATCAGGGAATAATACTGGAACCAGTACAGGAACCGAACCGATAACTTCTTTACATTTTTCAAAATATATTTTTTGTACCAGGCCTTACAGATCCGGAACCGAAAGGATAATACCAAAATTGGACCTTTTACCGAAATGGTTGTTTCGGGAAGTACCGGAAGCGAAAACGGAACCGATATTTGCTTAGGTTTGATTTCGAGGTTTTGATAAGAAGCTTGTAGTTCTGTATTTCATATCCTGTAAATAACACTAAAGTGTTATAAACATAATTTACAGGGTTTTTCTAAGCTCTCTTGTTCAAATTTACGATTGTCATTTGCCAGTTTACGACTAGTTTTTAACGTTTCTGTCCCAAAAGTAACTTAAAAATTTATGTCAAGTTGTAAAGATAAACATTGCTCTCAATGTTTTTAGTATTTGCACTAAAATTCGCCTTATACTCGTATGTAGAACTCTGTTGTGGCTAAGTTGAACTGTGCCTGCATTTAATTTTTGGGCGTAGCCTAATCAATTGCAGTAAATTTCAAAATATTTTCACAGCCAAATAGTTGAAAACAGTGCGAGTTTTGTAGAATCTGATATAGAGGAAAATTAAAGACCAAAATTGAGTTAACTTATCTACGACAAAGAAAATTAAATTTAGCTAATAGTTCAGCTTCAACTGTTTTAATGAATTGCCTCAATATACTCATTGTTATTTGTATTCACGAGTGTAATCAGCATTCATATGTAGTTGCTATTATGCTATTTCCCTACTGGTAATGTTTGCGAATTTGGTCACAACAAACCAGCTTACAGCTTCCTTCTTCCTTCATATTGCTCTCTCCATCTCTCACTCTCCCTCTCACCCACTATCTCCTTCTCTATCTGTCTATGTCGTTCTCTCCGGCCAATTTGCTGCTAATTCCCATTACCATGATTTGCAAACACTTTAAATATGCGAGTGAGTGCAGTTATTGACAGCCATGTCTGCAGTACGAGTATCCACATTCACATTTACATTCACGTATGCCCATTTGTGGTTCATGTGGTTTGCTGGAAAATTATTCACCAGTCGGCTTTGTAGGCCGAGTCGAGACCAGTCAAGGATGAAGTGAGCCCGGCAGGACTACGAGTGAACAGAGAGAAAATGTCCAGAACGAGGACACTGCAGCATGGCATTAATATTCATAACCATTTCAATATTTGCATTCCTGCATCAGTTTTTTCATAGCCATAAAGTGGATAAAAAAAGGAATATTATACATACTTCTGTCAATGTATACAAGGATGTCCATAAATCTGCCGCAATGTCTCTCGATGCTGTTCAAAAAATCTGGGAGTACGCAAGTAAATAATAAAAGATAACCAAAAAATAATTATAAGAATTGTGTTTATTTTTTGAATTAAATATGTAGATAAATTTAATCGATTTAAATCCTCGTCGCTATGTCTCTGAATACTGTTCAACAGTCTGTAAGTTCTTCCTAAAAAAAAATTTTAGCAGTTATGTTTAATTTATTAATTTAATTAATTCAAATTTTTTTTAATCCATAAATCTGCCTCAGTTTCTCTTGATGCTCAAAAATGGTGAGGAATAATTTACAAAATGAATATAATTATTTAGTTTAAAGATTATAAAAATTATGTATTATTTTTATTTGTTAGTTACATTTATAACATTTTTAATTTAGACTTTCGTGATCCTTTTGTATAATGTCGGTTTTGTTTTATTTAATTTTTGAATAAGGACAAGTAAAAAGCATTATAAGTTTGTTAGTTCAGCCAACAGTAGAGGACACTCATAAAGAACTCAAAAAGAAACGTTTTGCACCACATAAAAAAAAGCAGAAATAACAAACAATTTTTGTAGTAGTTTCTTTTAAACTTTCTTTTTTTTATGCAAAAATTATCATTTTATGCAAAATTAAAAATAATCTGTACATTTTAAGAGAACTGAGATATTCCAATTGCTTATAATCAAAATAAAAAACTTAGTTCTTCAACTACAAGCACAATCTAGGTAATCTAAGGGCCTGCATTCTAGATATATGGATATAATATTAAAGATCTATTCTGCAAATTTTTTAAGTATAAATGCGTATGTGTTATATGTTTCTGAGCATATAGAATTAGTAAGTCTGTTAAGAGGATTCCACCCCTTTCGAATTGCTCTTAATTATTTATTACTTATTATTATTAAATTACTCATATTTCTTATAATTGCATCTGCATTTGTTTCCAAGTGCATGTTCACAATGCATTATCTCTCTTTCTCAGCAAAGTCGGTGGTATTTTATATGATTGGTGCTGCCATCAGTTGCAGTGTCTCTGCCGAGTTGTCGAATTTACAATCCCTTATGCCCAATAAATAGCATTATCCATGAGTTTTCAAACAAAAATATAAAAGAAAAGGAAAATAACTCGCGTATTTGGTTGAAATGATTCGTTGGCAAGTGCATTTTGTGCTCTACTTGGCAGCATTTCCGTTTCGATTTGCATTTGGATTCCCAATCCCATTCCCATTCTCAATCCCATGTCCAAATTCGCATTCGGATCTCCATTTCGATTATTCAGTTCGCATATTCGCTCAAATAAGCCCAATGTTACCAACTTTTGTGTTGCTTTGCTTTCATTTTATTTTTTTGTTATTGCCTGTTTGCTATCTGACATTTTTATTTTGCACATTTATATTCAAATTCATTGAGGAGCAATAAATAAATACGCTGCATAAATCATTTTAACAGAAAGTTTCTCCCTTTGCAGCAAAGCCGAGGATTTGTTGCTATTCGTATCTCTGGCCCACAGTTTTCACTTAACGCTTTGCAACTCGCTGAAACTCGTGTAAAAAAATAGAAGAAAATGAAGAAACCAGCTAAAGACACCTTGGGGAGAAATTAAGACAATTGTCGTTGCAGCGTTGCCATAAAACCATAAAATGGGTTGGCAAACAAACTGCTAATTGGCCGGATTGAAGTTTAAAGCTGCCTCGCATGAAAAATCAATTCAAAAAGGATTCTATAGTATGCATAAAGCAGTCCCCTGGGTGGTAATCTGCAGAGCAATCAATAATTGCTTCATTTTCAGTTGAAAGTCACTTTGTGTGTAAGTTTACAATCACGACTTTAGTAAAGGGTGTCTGCTAGTTTACCACATTCAACTGCTGCATTTCCCGCTGTGGAACCAAAGCTGTTTTAATCCTAAAAACGTTGCCACTGGCGAGTGAGTTAAAAGTAGAAGCTAACTACAAGCTGCATAAGCAGCTTATGGGTTGAGTTATTTTTTTGTGGCATCTACATTTATGCAGCAGTAGCTTTAGCTGTGTACGTGCAAAAACATAGTTCAGAATTTGTTTGTTACATCATAGCTCATGGCAATTTAAAAAAATGGATTCCCAATACGAACGTCAAAAATGCATAGTACAAAGAATACCAAAATTGGAAAAAAACAATTTAAAACAAAACTAGGAAACATTAACTCTGGAAATTAAAAACAAAGAAATAAAATTTGGGAATAAAAAATTAAAGGCCAATAATTGGATATGCCATAATCAAAAATAATTAATTTAAACTCCCGCAAACATTAGATAAATATTTGGAAGACAAAAATTAGAAAATTAATATATATCATAAATATTTTTTTTAAAATGGACCGATAATATTACATGATATATTTTTTAATTATTAATTAAATAGATTTTTCAAATTTTAATACTGTAAAATTTTTCGTAGGTAAATTTACAAATTTATTATTCCTTTTTTCTCATACTTGTTTTCGTTTAATAGAGTTTGTTTGTTTATTTTCCCTTGATTTTGTAATTCAAATAAAAAATATTCAGAATTCGTAAGAGGTGCCAAAAAAAAAAGCGCAGGTCTTAGCTGAAATCTTTTCGAAAAATATAAAAATATCTTCTTTTAAGTATTGTCCACAACAAGTATTCATTTATGAAACACAAAAGAAAATGAAAAAACACAGATTTAACAAATGTGGAGCATTAATCCATCATTCAGTCCCATGCTCAAGCATTTTCATCAAAGTGTCAAAGCAAATTGAGTGCAAGCAATTTGGTATATTGCTCATACGTCGTGTGTGCATGTACTTGCCGTCTCATTAGCGTTTGTTTCTCTCAGCGGCACTTAATTTAAATAAATGAACAGAGAGAGCTTTTGAAGCAGTAAGCTTATTCCCTCCCCGCATTCAAACAACCTTTATTCCACTTTGGGCTGGCACTCAAAAGCCGTCAATTTTAATTAAGTTAATTGAGAGCATTGTGGAAATTTTCAATACACAGAGAAACATATAATGTTGCAACAAGTTATGATTATATTATTATGCTACATAACTCATAAGGGATGTCTTTACTTTAATTAATGTTTATATATACAGTCCATCATTTACTCAAAGCTGGCTGTAACTTTAATAATAAAACCATCCGACGTTACAACATGTTGACCAAGTTTTTTGTCAAGGTTATGAACGTTTCTAATAAGTATGTATACTATACATGTATAAATTTGTTTGTATTTTGGCACAAAGTTTGCCTACCTGTGGCTCTGTCTGTCACTCAAAATTAGTTTCTTCTATAATTAACTTGAAGGATATAAAGCATGAGATAAACCAAATATTTGGTTGATTCTCTGTGTGCACATTTTGGGTCTACGCGGTTTCCCACACTCTCAGTTCTGAGTTGTCAGCTCTCAGTTAAGCAACAATGCCAGACAATTGTTAAAGTAACAATATGGAACAAAGCCAGACAAACAATGTCGACATGACTACTCAAAGTCAAATTCAAAGTAAAACCGAACAAATATATATTTGGCTAGCATTAAATACAGATGAAAATTATTATTCTAGTTTCAAAATAAATATATTTTGATTTTAAAGCAAATAAAGCTATTTGTCTGAAAATAAATATCTATTCAAATAATTCCTTAAAATTGGTTAAATGTATTCACATCCATTTGTATAATAATTTACTCTAATTTATGTGGCATTTATTTTAATGTTTTACGTGCCACATACTAGCACGAATATGTGGCAAATTGAACGGAACGACTCATTAAATGCAGAGCAAATAGTCATGGCCATAAATGCTTAGGTCAGAGGTCGGCGAACGTGCCTAATTGCCTGATTTGGACCTAAACAATGCCTGAACTCGGTCTAGACTCGGTCTTCTCGTGTTGACTTAAACAAATGCGATTCGGGTTTCATGTGTCGCAAACAATTAATTTTTCATTTTCAGCTAAAATGTTAGCAAATAAATGAAATCCCCGCATTTTATTCGGTCTCAACTATCCAACTATCCTGACAGAAGGAATCGCATTGCACTGTGCAATTTTATCTTTTGACAAAGTTTGTGCAAGTTTGCTACTCTTCACTTCACTTCACTTCACTTCCCTTTTTTCTTTCTTGCCCGCGCTCTCTTGCCAAAATTAATTTAATTAGTTTTCATTTATCCAGAGTACACGCTTCATTACATAATTTAACAATTCATTGCATTTCGACAGTCGACACTCGTTCTCGTCGCGGTAATTGAAAAGCACGACACGTCGACTAAATCCTTCTACTTTAACTAACTGATGTACCTTGTGTACTCTCCCCCTTCCCATCTTTTTCTCTCTTCAGTTTCCTCATCTGCTCGTCTTTTTATTACCGCCGCCAGACAATTGCTAATGGTCGCTGTAATTATCATTAAATGCCAGAATTAAGCTTTAGATTGCTTTTCTTTATCTTTATCAAAATAGTAAAACCGTGCCATTTAGCTGGTCGGGAATAAAACTAAAAGATATTTGACAAACACAACTACTGGCGATTTAAGTGCATCCATTTAACATCACTTGGTTTTTCAGTAGTTCTTAGTTCTCAGTTCTGAGTTCTCTACATTGCGGTCTCAGTTATTTTAGTTGCTTCTAAGTTACTTTAATTTAATAAGCTCTCTTTAAAAGTTAAGTTAAATAGAGATTTTCAATGAAATTTTTATATAGAAGCTATCGCTGCCTCGTACTTTATAGGGAATTTAATTTTTATAACTAAATAAGATACTTTAGCGGACTTTTTACCAAGTTTTTCTTACATATTTTTAAAACTAAATATGTTTCTTAGAGTAGTCTTAATTTAATAATACAGAAAAAGATTTGTTTGCGTAAATCCGCTTCACATAGGTCATCTCGTAGTCGAACAGGGTTTTAATATTGATTCGCTATTGTAGCAGGTTTTGGTTCATTTCTAGTCAAAATAAATAAAAACGAAAACAAGCAAATTATTTTCGGAACTCGAGCTTATAAGCCATCAGATCCGAACTTAAGTTAAGCTAAGGAATAATACGGAACACCCAGAGAATTTTATTATGTAAACAAAGCGACGACCAATTTGTTGATGTTCTTTCCGAGCCATTTGCGAACGTAGCATAAAAGCAATAAATCAAATATATATATTGGTCCACGCTTTGTTGTCTGACGTGAAAGACAAGGAAAGACGTGGAAATTGCCGAAAACTTTGGTTAGTAAGCAAACAGCTAAAATGTCGATTAGGAGAGGGGAAATATGTGGGGATTTTTATTCACAGGATAATAAAAATCAATTTACGCACTTGTGCCAAAAAAAAATCAGCTTTGTATTGTTGTTGCTGTCGATTTGGCTTTGTCTTCTCAATAATCGAACATAATGGCGGCCCTTCAGGGCAGTCTGAGAACAGCACTCGGCTGTCAGTCACAGCGCTGTACTCTGTACACTTACAGTGATCACTTTAAGATGAGAATTCAGTATACTTTTATGACTGTTTAAGGTGTATGCTGCTCGAATCGATTTCCAAATAAAAAACACTTTTAGATAATTTTAGGAGTTCCCTATAATTATAGTTTATCTCTAAATTAGGCATATAATTCCATTTTACGGCAAACAACATCAAGGCAATCGAAACAAGTAGTTAGGAAAAAGCAAAAAGTTTAAATAAAAGAAAGCTGCAATTGTCTCTTTTATGGTATGGTTTTATTCCTTCCTCTTCCTGCACTGCAATCCTTGCATTGTGCACTCTCCTCCTGCTGTGAGAATAAAAATCTGTACTTCCGAAGCAGATAGTTTTGTTAAACAACCCAGAAAGCAGAAATTCCTTCAATTGTTCGATTTCATTATGCATTCCCTCCCTTTACCCTTTGACTACATCTCTCTCTGTATCTCCCTTTAGCTTAGCCTCATTTGGCAGACTTATTCTATGGCTGGAGCTTATTTCCCATTCGCTTGAGGGGGCAGTGTATGTTCTACTTGAATGCAACGGCGATGACGATGTTCCCATTCGTATTTTAAATCCCCACTTAAAACAGGGACAACAGGCCATTCACTGCACACCCATTATACTATATGTGCACTCCATTCATCCTTTCATCTCGCACTTGCACTTACTTTAAAAGACTCGGACCCATCTGATGCATATATCAACTAAAAATTTACTCTTTGTGAGACTTCAGAGACTTTGATGCTACCTTCCGAGCTTCTTTTTCCAGATATTTAAAAATGTTCCTAAACTCCTTTTATAAAAGTTGATTGTTGCCCATTTTCAATGGGCTCAGGGTATCAAAAATTACACACGCGAAACTATGAACAACTTTCGGTTTTCTGAAGTCACTGTGCTTATCACTGCAGACTACGTTATTAATGCCTCACTGAACTAATACATCACTCGATTACGATTACGACTTGCGATTTACCAATTTATCAATTTCTAATTAATTTTAAATAAGTTTAATATAATAAACTTTAATATAATAAACTTATTTAAAATTAATTAAAATTTTGATAAATTGGTAAATCTGAATCATAATCATCAATCACTACAATCGATGTAGCGTGTGTCAAGTAGCCACAAACTACAACTTTGCAGCCTGCAATCTGGCAGCACCTATTTTCCTCTCTCTCTCTCCCTCTTACGCAACAAATTCAAACCTGCAAGGCTGCTGCAGTGCGCGCGAAATTTGAAATAAAGGCAATGTCTAATTTTATGAGATTCTTAAAGCGGAAAATGCTAAGTTTTTTTACAACGATAATAAGCAGATACTTATTATATATATGTGTAAGGAATCGAAAATATTAATAATTAAAATTATTATTTTGCGGCTTTCAGTGCTCGGCAAGATGCAAAGGTAGTGCTGCAAAATGATCGCTATTTCTCTCATGCAATTTCATACATAGCTATCAGCTTCTGCTGATTTTTGCCATGCAAAAATACATATTTATATATTAACACAATTATATTTTAACCAATTGTATATTTGTATATACATAAATTATACATTAACATTTTCATTACATGATATCGATAATATTTTTTGCTTATCGCTTGATTCTTATTTGGTACTAAAAGAAAATGGGTACTAATTCGTTCTGTCTTTGTGCGCCCTTGCATACAAACGTGAACATACTGTCTCGCTCGCACGTTTGATTTGCCATCAAATAATTATTCAACTTCTAAATTCGAAATTCTTTATTTATGGGTCAATCCTTTGGTCTCGCTCGCACGTTTGATTTGCCATCAAATGTAATTATTCAACTAAATCTAAATTCGAAATAACTTCTTTATTTATGGGTCAATCCTTTGTCGTTTCAGGTCGTTTAATACGCATACTTCTCAACTGATTGTTCAGTTAGGGAGTGCTATGTCAAAATTGCGCCTGTAAATCGTTTTTTTCAATTTGTGGGCGAAGGGGGCGTGGCATCAAAAATTGGAAACAAACTTGACCTGCGTATGGTATTCACAGACCTGTATTCCAAATTTAAAGTCTCTAGCACTTACAGTCTCTGACGCGTTCAAACAGACGGACAGACAGACGGACAGACGGACAGACGGACATAGCTCAATCGACTCGGCTGTTGATCCTGATCAAGAATATATATACTTTGGGGGGTCTACCATGCTCCCTTCTGCCTGTTACATACATTCTGCCAAACACATTATACCCTTTTTTGCCCATTTTCAATGGGCTCAGGGTATAACAAGTGGGAAAGGCTATAGTCGGGAACCCGACCATAGGATACCCGTTTCTAACTTCAATATATATAAAAGAACTTTAAAGAAATTACTACCTAATAAAAACTACTGCATACTTTTAGGTGATTGTATTGAAATAATAACTTTATTAATAACTTTGGTTAGCTATTACTTCCGTTCTACTTGTCCGATCTTGCTGCTGGTAAGTGATATAGATAACATTAATAGATAACGTTAATTACCATAAATAATGTATTATGCTAATATCTGTGGGCGTGGTGGTTTTTCGCAATTTGCGAAGGCGGATTTAAAACATAATTGATCTGCTGGGGGTCTTTAGAATTCGGTGTGCCAAATTGGGTATCTTTATCTCTTATAGTTTCTAAGATCTAGGCGCTCACATGGACGGACATGGCTTTATCGACTCGGCTGTTGATGCTGATCAAGAATATATATACTTTATGGGGTCGGAGATGGCTCCTTCTCCCTGTTACATACGGGTATAAAAATGAAAATAGTATGGTCACATTATATATCGAAATTATTAAGTTTGATTGACAGCCCAGACAAATAAAATCTTCACTTTAAAAGTAAAGTATGCTCTTCTTATATTACCGTACCTAGCATTAATTGAACTGAAAAAACTGAATTTAGCAATTCTCATACACTTTGTGTTGCTTTATTGTTTTTTGCGTGACAGAAATAAGAAGAGAAAAGTTGAAAAATGTTCGAAATTGAATCAGAAAGTAAGGTGCAAGGTGAGGGAGGAAATTAGCCTTGATGCAGCAAAGTAAATGGAAAATTTTGTACGAAAATTGAAAATTTATTGGCTAAAGAAAAGTCGTTAGGAGTTTGCCCCTACAGCCTGTAGTTGGCAGCTGTTTGTACTACCTTGCCTGCGACACTTTGTGGAACAACAAATAAGGATTGCCCCAACTGACAGAGCGAAAGCTCGCTCCCATTCTCAATACTGTTTGCCACCTTTTTCTGCCAACCATTTTGATACATTAAAAATTAGTTTTCTGTTTACTTGCCGATTTCACTTTACTTCCTGTCCTTCTTTTTAGCTGCACCTACTACCAATGAGCTTACCACGTGAAGAATGCAACACATGCAACTGAAAGTTGCCACAGAAACTTTTCTGTTGCAGGAAAACCCTTAATAAGTTTCCATCTTGCTTATACTAAGTTCCTTCATGCTTTTCCCGTAGAGTCTCTGCTACTGCCTTGCCTACTCTCATTTAAGGAAAATAAAGTTTTCCGTATTCAAAATATGATATGAATCTTATGAACTCCATTGATTTTTTTTTAATTTTCTCCCGCATTCGCAAAATGCGAATTAAATGCGTCTGAAATACTTTGCAGCTAATAAAATCCAAAGAAATGTGGGTAAAAATTTATGTGTTGTGAAAGCTCGTAAATATTCAATGTCAACGAGATAAAAATCATCCGTGAAAACCTAAGCGCAAAATAGAAATACGAGCATATAAATGTTTTGTTGTTACGTGTTGGAAAAAAGTTTTTCACTGAAAAGTTGCTGATCTATTTAGAAAGTGATACAAATGCAGAATAGACGACAACTGGAGAATAAACAGGCTCTAAATTTCACGTTAATATTTGAAAGTCGATGGTATATGCCGAATCAAAAGTGAGATTGAAGAACTGTTAAAATGTACATTTTTTTATTAGGCAGCAAAAATAATCAATCAGCTTTGTATTTTAGTAGTCTCTTTATCTAATTTCAAAATTTCATTTTGTTCGCATAATAAACTTAGAAGTTATTTAAGCTAAGTTTAATTTAAGTTTGTTACCATGTGATTAAATTAGTATGAATGTAAATTAATGTTTATTGTGTGTCTTTAAGTTGTCGCTTAGTTGAGTTACTTTATAAATTGTGTTAAGATATCATATAAAAGTATATACCCCCACTAAGTCATCTTGTTGCTACTGGGTATAAAGAAGCTTCATAATAAAAAAAAAGTAAATAAATTAAATTTAATTGCCTCAGGTTGGAGAGAATAGAAGAGAAGACAAGGCGTGATAAGCAATAGGAGAGTGCGCTCGGGTCAGCATTAAAAATTCCCATAGACGTGCACCGAATTGTTATTTAAAAAATAAACTTGAGCATCAACAAAAGGAATAGTAAATCAAGGCAATCTGTGTTATTAAAAGTGGTTGCATTTGACAAATTTAAACCAAAATCACAGAGCTTTTTGTTTGCCATTCTTAGTGCACAATTCTTCACACCCGCCTTTATTGTTGTAGAACTCGGGTAGGTTTCGGTATGCGGTGTGGCTGGGACATGGGGCGTGGGGCAAACATGTGTGTCCTGAAAATATGTGAACAATTAACTTTTGTTTTTTGTTGCTGGCCGCAAGCGAAAAATTTGTAAGCCTTTTTTTTCTACGTTTTTGTTGTTGTGGAGAGCATTTCATTTAAAATGGAATTCATTATGCAACTTTTTATAGCCGAGTGAGCAACAAAAGAGACAAGCATGCAAATAACTCATTATGTTTTTCTAAATAAGGAAACTACTTGGCTTTTGCTCTTTCACATGAATCATCTCTGTGCTTTTAAAAGGTAAGATCCAACAGTGAAACCCTGTGTGGAAGATTAGGGTTGGAGTAAAAGGCTATTTCCACGACCACTCACATTTGCCACATTTGCTCTCATTTAAATGTGGCTCATATTTGGCTTTCCACGACCAAACGTGAAACTGTTAAGACATTTGATATTTACTTAAAGCAAATCAGCTGTTCGGTTTCTGGGCACATATTATAGAAAGCTGACAATAACAATATTTGTTTTGATACTATAATTGGCGCAAATTTATTGCCTACCGTTTATATTGAAGAAAAGAGCTGGTTAAGGTGATAATTGCTTTTTTTCACAAGTTTATCGATAAACATCGCGTGTTCGATAAAAAAAATACTGAAAATCGCCGGGGCGAATGGCAAAAAACCCTCACATTCATTATGAATTAGCCAAAATGATCATTCGGATTTTGTACTGAAATGAAGTCCACATTTGGGCCTAATGATGAAAATGGCGTCGAATGAGCCAAATGTGCTGTCGTGGAAATAGGCTATAACAAAGGGGTAGAGGAAAGTAAAGCAAAAGAATTTAGTTATGGACAAAAGTATTCCACATAAGAACATGAACTGTAGATATTAAGCTGAACATAACGAAGTGGGTAATTTCATTTGCACAAAGTCACTATACTATTTGTAATGGGGTTAGTGTATAAAGACTGTTTTGGCTGGATGCTATTCAGTAAATGTTCTATCTGTACTTAACGATTCGAGCGTGTTGACATCGAGTCCATAAAAATATTTGCCATAATTTCAGTCAAGTCAGCAAATATTGACTTTATCTTTTCCCTTGTCCTGGTTTCTTTCCTTCTAACTTCCGGTTCAATATATAAAATGAAAGGATTCATAAAAGCATCGTGGGCTGTAAACTTTTATGTTTATGGAGAAGCAGGGTAGGATTAAAGAAGCTGCATGACAGTCAGTAAGTGTATTAGATGGTGCGAGTACCCTAAGTTTTATGTTTCCACATTGCTCTGATGCTGTTCAATGTAGCAAATAGCGCATAGAATCGACGCAAACTTCTTTTTTATTTACCTTAGTGAAGCTTTGAAGCTGCACTTGTGAGGACTTTGCCACACGGCCCTTTTTAATATTACCCTGTACCCTATCCATATAGAACTACAGTTGAGCTGATAAAAAATTTGACAATTGAATTAAATTTAATTTGCTTTTCAAAAACGTAGCATAACCCTATGACACTTTGGAGAGGCAATTCCCACATATGATTCAACAATAATTTCCCAAATATGTCCATAAATATTCAGCGTTGTTTCCCAGAATTCAACTTTATTCATAATTCACTATTGATAAAGATACTAGAAAAATCGTCTTGTTTTTTTATATCATTTTTTGTTTTAATTCTTTACTTCTAAGTGCTTAAAGCTGTGTATTTTATCATTTCAATTTAATTTTTGAATACTTTATACATCAATTTCCTTTTAAGGTATATGGTATAATTTGCTCTTTATTATTACTTTTTGCTCATTTTATTTATTTTTTGTTGCGTAAATTAAATGAGCTTTAACCCGATGCAATTTAACTACTATATAATAACCTATTAAATTAATTCCACTAAGCTCAAGTTTAAATTGCCAGCTAAAAAACTTTAACCGCCGTTCTTTTGGTTAACGTACGAGTCCGTTATAATTTCAACCATCTATCATGCCTCAGATGCAAATGAAATTATGAAACATCGCATAGAACTCGCTTCGTTTTCACTCTCCCAAAGGATGGGACTTCCTCGTTTTGATATATGTGTTTGAGCTTTAATTTTTTTTTATATATCAAGGTGCTTGGTAAAAGAGAACAACTAGCACAGTCTGCACAGACTTGATTCAATTAGAGTTACGCTGAAAGAGCAAGAATATGACCCCCTGTACATTTATTATGTTGATGTTTATTAACATATATACACGTTTATACACTATATATCTATGTTTCTGCAAAGTAAACAATATTGAAAATCAACACAAGTGTGATTAAAGCTATGCAAGTTTAAAATCCCATTTTAATTCCCATCTTCATTGACCTTAAAAGCAATGCATGTTGCACCTCAGACAGACCCCTGTTAACCTTTGACACGTTCTGTATTTCGCTGAAGCTCGACGTGACTTTGTTGCTTTTGCAATGTGACTGAGCTAGGAACTCCTGTGACCTGCAATACAAAATTAAGCAGTAGATTTTGTCTACCATCTGAAGCATTAGCATTTCAAACAACGCAAAGCATTCAGAACGATGCGACCACAATTGAAGGAGAAGCAGGTAAACAAATTTTAACTTGTCATGCATTTGGATCACGAACGAGCCAAGCCAAAAGAAAAACTTAAGCATGCTGAACACAAGCCAGGGTGAAGACCAAAAAAAAAAGAATTCAACAACAAAAAACTAAAAAACATCCCAAAAGAAGGCGAAGGTCCTTGCAAGGCTTTACCTGGTTTGTGTTATGCGTTGGAAGTTGTCACCCAACGGAGAAGTAGTTTCCTTCACATACCATTTGCATAATTTAAGGCTGTGGGAATATGTAGCATTCGTACACTGCAAAATATAATATCACGAATATTCGTCCTTTAAAATAAAAGTGAAAAATAACAAAAATTATAAATATACAAAGAGAAATAGTTAAGATATATTCTATTTTAAACGAAATTCTTGTGACAAACATTTATTGTAAAAAATCATAGTATTTGATAGTTTTTTTCAACAGTGTACCCAAAGCTGTTGACTGTTGGTACTTTTGGACATGCGTAAATTGAATGAAAAATTAAGC
This sequence comes from Drosophila innubila, assembly GCF_004354385.1. Taxonomy (NCBI): domain Eukaryota; kingdom Metazoa; phylum Arthropoda; class Insecta; order Diptera; family Drosophilidae; genus Drosophila; species Drosophila innubila. The sequence goes on along the minus strand of NW_022995372.1, from coordinate 15,444,839 downwards.
GAAAAGAACGATTCACGATGTGTGTTTTTTATGTTATGCAATCTGTATCGTAATTCAATTCTGTTTGTGGAATTACCCTAGGAAATGTGATGATTTCACGAGTAGCAAGTGCATTTTATTTAAAGAAGAGTCTGTAATTGACGAATTTATTTTTAAGCAGGGAACCGGTATAGAAAACGATAACCAAAACTAACCGCTTTATTTGCAGATCGGAACTGGAACCGTAAGCCAAATAAATTATTTTTCAAGAACCGAAATGTTTGTACCGGCACGTTTTGGTAAACTTTTTGAACATTTTTATTATTCTCTGTATAAATATAATTTTTAATAATATTGAAATATATTTAGATTTTAACGTTTTCAAAACTTTTCCGATACTCATACGAAGTGTCGTTTTGATCTGCAATTATTCGGCATTCAAATTTATGCAAATGGCTAGCTCAAAATCACAAGCTACATTTTAAAAGTTGTACAGAATTAGTTTACAAAAAAAAATTGAATAAAATGTGAAAAATTTTCAATTTTTCTTCTGCTTGCTTCAGGTTTTTATGGTCAAATTTTTGGCAGCTGTGATGGAAATTGTGCTAATCAACTGCCAAGCCACGCCCAGGCCAGAAATGCGGGCCATAATGAAGGTGCTGACAACGAGAAACGAGAGAAGGCCCCAAATAGCTTTGTACACCTAACAAACCTCATCCTGGCCACTTCACGTCGATCTGAGGCTCGTTGCAACCTGATGCAAGCCTGTAGCCTGGAGTCTGAGCGAGACAAGCAGCAGCCTGCGTGCACGGAATTTAAAATGCCTGACAAAACCGGGCAAGTCATGTTTCGTTCCACACCCAGAGGATGGATAGAGTTGAAGGATAGAGGGGAGAGAATTCAGAGAAGGGGCTGATAATCGTCTCTAACAGTTTCAAACTGCTGCAGTTCATTAATTTTTAGGTACGACAAAGAAATTTCGTAAAATATTTACAAAAACAATTTCATCGACTAAGAATACGTGGTCCATGACTAAAAAAATGTATCGAAAAATAACTTCTGAATGCCTTTTCTGTAGAATTTAATAGATATTCTATACTTAATTGCGCCTTTTAAGTGGGCCCGCACATGTTTATTACTTTTCCCTAGGGTATACAAAGAATCTGACAAGTTAATATGAAGTGTATGCTGCCAGCCACGCCCCCTTCCTTCCACAACAACTGTGCCAAAGCAAGTGAAGCGAGAAATCAATAACAGGACCTCGGTATTTTGCCACGTGGCAGCTGTTGTGGCAACATTGCAAGTTGGCAACATACTTGCAACATTTCATTTTCCCTCGCTCTCAGATAAAGTTGAGCAAAGCTTTGTCAAATATTGTTAGCATTTTTCTTCTGGCTATCAATATTGGTCTGATTCTAGTTGCCATAAATTCGAATTGCGCCTTTGAAAATCACGATAGTGGAGAAAACAGTTTAAACAGATATTTTAGTCTCAGTCTCTAATTATTACATGGCATGGAGTTAATCAAGGTTTCAAATGATCAAGTAGATTAGTTTTTTTATACAAGCTCCAGATTAACTCGTTTTACCAAAAGAAAAACTTTTTAATTAAGTTTATTTTTTGTTATTTATTTATTAAATAAATATTTAGATATTGTAATTAGTTGGGTAAACATATCTGCTTCGATAAATTTGAGGACATTTTCTTGATACTCTTTTGCTTTGAATGAAAATATTTCAGCGGGTATTTGTGTATATCTAACAAGTAAAAGTTTCAATTAATTTGTGCAGCTTTCTTCGTCTGTGTCCCCAAAATGAAGTTGAACGTTTGCAATTATTTGTTTGTGTATAAACGTAGAATTAATACCCTGCCAGACACATTTCATCAAATAAAAGGAGGACAGACTGTAAGATGTTTTCCCTAAAGCACAATAAAAGTTTAGTTGATGTATTTCTAACATATTCATTGACTTAAAAGTTTGAAAACTTTTGTCAGCTTAATGTACGTAAAACGTTTTCTTATTCTTCGTATAAACACTTGTTCAATCCCTTTTTCTCCTGCTGCATCTATGAATAATTTCAACACTTGAATCCATTGAAAACCATTAAAAACATTTTATAACTTGTTGTCCGAAAATTGGCCAAGGAATTATGCAAATTTTATGAGCTGGAGACAATTAACGTTTAGCATATAAACTGCTCTGAATTTGAATCAGCCACAAATTGTGGCGAAAATTTATGAGATGATCTACAAGACAATATTAATTGTATTTGTATAAGCTTTTGATTTCTTTATAATATTAGGAAAATAACGAGAGGACTGTTAACCAAAAATCTCCATCTATTTTAATAATTATTAATTATAATTATTATAATAGATATCTCTATTCAAAATTCGACTTTCATAAGAGCTTCAGAAATATTCAGATATCTCAATTAAATAACAAAAAAATAAAAATACAATTGAAATATAATATAAAAACACTGTATTGTACGAGTATACATAAAAATCATATATTTTCCACACACAAATCAACAGAAATGTACAGAAATTAAATCAAATAAGCTGGAAGTTTTAAGAAAACATTTTTTTAATTATAACGTAAACCTAAACGATAAATTGTTGTCAACACAGAGGGAGACCAAGGAGTATGGAAGGGAGAAATTAAAAAAAATGTCACAGCTGAACTGTGAGCAAGGACTCTGTGTGTGCAATGGAAGGACTCCCTGTGCACTCTCACGATAATTATGAGTTTGAGTAATTTTTTCAGCTGTCACTTGGCCAACTTTCTCTGCCATTCGTTGGTCCAAAATAATTCTCAGCTGCAATTTAAGACGATATTTAAATTAAATATTGTCCATAGCAGAATAAAGAAAATTGGATAAATTTGAATAGGCAAATATGCTGTCAATTATTGAAAAGTGATAAGGGAATCAACCCTAATCAGTTTTTTCATAAATATGTTAAGCAAGATATCAAAATGAAGCTAGGAAATCTATGCAAATCGTATTTTATAAATAGCCGATAGCCTGATTACATTAACGCTAATCAGGTAGCTTATATTAATCCGTATCGATTTGCACTTTAACTTTCAATTTGTGCCTTGACATATAATGCAAATGTTTGAGTTTTAGTCAAACGTCTTCTGTCTGTTTGTCCGGATTTGCTTTGCTTGCTTCCATTTGCTAACCAGGTCAAGTGAAAGACTCCACAACTTTGCCATCACAAACACATAACAGCACAAGGCACAAGGCACACATACAATCACAAGTACAGGCAACTCTCACAAAGAACACTCCAGCACAAAGTGGGAGAAAGCGAAAACGTTGACCCGATTTCTTTGCCGCCAAACGAGGACAAGGAGGTTGCCACTCGGACACGTTTTGGTGTTGCCATAGTCAAGATTTATGTATTGTAGCGGTATACCCTTATCACCCCCATTTCCAGTTCCATTGCCATTTCCGTGCTGCCCTCGTCCCGTGTTTTAGGCCCATAAAACTTGCGCCAATGTATCAGGAAATTGATGCAGAATTATTTATTTAATTTGCCATCTTTGCAATGATAATTTGACAAATGTTGGCAATTAATTTGCCCCAACCCACACACACATTTTGGTTAGTGAGCCCTGTTACTTTGGATTTCCCCCCTCAAAAGGTGTTCACATGTCTGCCACTTTGATTTGGATTCCACATTGGCCACTGGGATTTCGACTTAAACGCTTCTCATTTATTTTAACGCCTCACGAGCATAACCGTAATAGAAAATGGCTTTGGCTCCATTCTACTTTAGCCATTGCCCAAATATCTGATATGCCTCTTACAGCCATTTAAGCTAGACAAAGAAATGTCAGCAAAAGGAAAATGGCCACAATAATCTTAGCGCTTTTTGTTAGCCCTGTTGGAGAGGGTGAGAGAGAGAAGGCAATGTCTGACCGATTTGGCTTTGTTTTGTATTGAGCGCAGTAAACTGCAACTTATTGCTGGAAATTGTTTTCATTGATCCCTGTATAACGCAATTCACAATACAGAAATCGAAAAGTGTTCACTTGTATAAGTATTATTTTTGTAAAGTATTATTATTACTATGATAATAGCAATGCACGGTAAAACACACAGGTTCCACGGAGATATTTATTTATTTATTTATAATATAAATTAAATCATTTATTTTTAAATATAGCAACTGCTACTCTGTAAATTATTTAGAGTCGGAAGCGTTCTTATTTTAACTTTATTTTTGACTGCTTTACATATTTATATATTTATTTATTATGATTAAAAATAAAATAAAATTATTTGTAATATTAAATTTAAAACCAAAATGATTTAAAGCAGTTTAAAATATCTAGGGTATTTGTTTGTAAGTATAATTTTAACAATATCTTAGTCTGTTAAATCTCTTTTCTCATATCTCATATAAGAAATTTCTTAAATTGGAATACACACTTTAAAAAATACTTTTTGTTATCATTTAAGTGCCATCAAGCAACAGTTCATAAAGTCTTTAATGAGTAAACTATAAACAGCAAACATAACTATAAAACTGCGTCGTATAATACTCGTATATCACATTAAATATGCTATAATTAATCGTCTGTTGGATGAAGTTAAATGTGTGTGACAATATGTCATATGCAATTAGTCAGACGATACGAGAGAACTGTTTAGATTCAGATGGACCGCGAATATGGAACTATTTGAATACGTGACATTTGAAATGTGAAATGTGAAACGTGACTAGTTGGGTGTATCGTTTGGTAACTAGTTTGCGATATGATCCATGGGGATACGTAGCACATTTAAATTAGCTTTACGCTGTTGGAGTTATCTGCGCGTGATAATCAAATTGCAGGAATTTAACAACAAAAAAGGAGCGTACAAGTTGGAAGTGGAAACCACAACACAAAATGGCAGCCGAAAGCATTTTCACAACTGTCATTGAAATGTCAACATAAATCTACTGACAGCCTGTCCCCTGAAAGCCATCCCACTGTGTTTCGCTTTCCCCTATCCACATTCTCCAAGGCTTGAACTTCGGTTTTGGCTTTAGCATCATTCTCATTCTCAGTCTCCGACTTTTGCTGTATTCCTCGCTGCGTGACGTAAATGCTGATGAATATTTCTCATCTGTTATGTGTGGTGCTGTGGTGTTGGAAAGGCGCTTGCAGTTTTGTTAAAGCGTGGATTTGCCCCGTCGCGCTGTTGTTAATTTTTTCCCTTACCTCCCCTTATCATCAACTTCAGTCTGCCTTCCTTAGCCAAAATGGGCTTGTCAGTTTTGATGAACTATCTATGCTGCTCCCCATAGATGCTAATGCTAATGCCTCTGACATAGATCTATGTGCGGTCTGATTCATTCGAGTCTCTGCAGTGACATCCTTGAAGATCCGTAGATGAGGTCACGTACTAAATCGTGTCAACGTTCTCTCCTTTGGCTTATTAAATGTTAGTTGCTTTTATTTGTTTATTTGATTCAACTGCCGCAGCGTTTGCTTTGTCCATGTCTTCAGGCATGTATTAAGTATTTATTCTGCTTAAATGTGATTAATGTTTCTCAAAAAGATTTTCTTTTGCCCAACTACCTGGACATTTATCTGACTAATGAAGGCAACAGAGACAAGGATTGTTTTATATCTGCTTTGCAGTTGTTTAGCCACAGATAAATGATACTTAGTCAAACACATCAATTGAATATATTTTTATTTATTTTAATATATTTTAATAAACAACAATTTAAAAATTATTATTTAATTTCTGCACCAAAGCAATAACAAATATTTTTCTTTTTTGTCAAAAAAAAAATGGTTTTAGTGCATGTGGAAAATACAGCGAGAGTTCATTCTTTATTAGTTTAACTCCTTTAAAATTTCGTATTTAATCTGGTGCCAATTAATTTTCGTAAGCTTTCTTTATTTTTGAGAATGTTTTGGGTTCATTTTGTCCCAATTCCCTTGTGCATATGTTGCTAGTTAACAATGTTATCCATTGTCTATTGTCATGAATTAGAGCTTCCTTCTACAAGTTCACATAACACATCCTGCATCCTTTGAGCCTATTCTCTCTGAAACTCTGGTTATTTCCTATGTCCACATGCAGATACAAAATACACTTGATTAGTGTACAATAAGGCGTGTATGTGTGTGTGTGTGTGAGTATGCTTGTATACACACATCCACAAATTCATATTTCTACTAGTCAAGCTTGCTGGATAGGATTTGCCATCACATAAAAAAAAAGAAGGTAGATGACTGTGATCGACTATAAAATACCTTGTAACCAAGGCAAAATTATTTCAAATTATTTTACAGGTCTGCTCCAGAAATGTAAACGCATACATTTTTGCTTGGCTTGTGTTTCTGGAACCGTCCTGATAGATATATATTTTTATAAATAATTTTCTATGCGGGTTTTCCTTTGTTTTTATTTCTAATGTTAAATTTTATTATAATAATAATATTATATTTTATAATAATTTTAAGAAATTAAAAAACTGCTAGCAACAAAGTACAATAAGTATATACACAATAGCATTTGGTAGTTGAGAAGAATTTCGGTGGCATGCCTTAGACAATGTAGACGTGATATGCAAATGAAGTAGGCTTCTCAGCTAAGCTTTCAACAACTTGGCTACAACAAAACGCACTATCTGTCATATCTGTCATGCGGCTTGGCCATTTGAAAAGCAAAGCGTTGTGGCTATCAATCACAAGAGTTGTGCAAATGTATATGTACACATAAGATGCCATCATGTTTGCCGTCAGTATTGAATTGAGGGATTGAAGTAGAAACGAAATAGCTTCACCTTTGACCAATTGATGAAACAGCGACTGTTGACAGTTGAAACTGCAAGTTGTCTCTGACTTTGAAATAAAAAACATTGTAACCATTTTAGCGTCTAGATTAATGTGTTCATCAATTTTATCGACTAGTAAATGAACGAATGGTCTTAAAAACAAAGATATGCACATGAATTTGTTACAAATTAGTAGTTGAATTGAAAATACAGTAAACTCCAATGCAAAACCTATCTGCTAACATTTACCCCATGAGATACTCCTTCCCTCAACTATATTCAAAGCTGGCCAAAATCTTTTGCAGCATTGCAGCTAAAAGCTTTTCGGGTCGAAGAGATTCCCTACGATTATTTATGTACTTAATGCAGATAAAGTTCTATTTTGGGAGCTAGACCCACAGTATGGGCGCTAAGCGCTTTGCAGCCGGCTGAAATAAAAATTTTTTATACTTGTAGTTTACTCCGGAAAAAAATCAGTCACGTCCCTACAAATTAAAGTGGCGTGGAGTTTGCCACCCAAAAAAAAAAAAAAACAGACGGCAAATGGGAAGGACTGCGGCAGTATATATATTTTTATATGTATATAAGTGAAAGACTCTTAACACCCAATTTGAAAGGGGTATATATCTTGTTCATGGTAGGTTATTTGTAGAATTTAGTTTGGTCGTTAAATTTTTGATGAATGACCGTAATAAATAACTTACAAAATAATCAAAGTTTGATTAAGGCATAAAACGATACAAGAAAAATAAGATTTTTAATAGAAGTATGCGTGTATTTTTTGATTACAATTGAGTTATCAAATTTAAAATAATATTTGTTGAGAAAAAAAAAACAATCTAAAAAGTGATCCATTAAAAGATTTGTTGAACTTTTGTTTATTATGATTTTATGCCTTTAATACTCAGAAAATATAAACTTCTTATATGTTATAATATTTAAATATTCAGTTTTGCTCCCTCGTGTTAAAACACAGGCAAACAGGTGTGCCTGAACATTACTTCGCCCTCAGGACTCCGGACTCGCAGTTAAATTTTGCCAGTTACAGAGATAGACGAATTTTATGCTACTTCCGGTTGCCATTTCTAATCACATGCTGAGAAATTTAAAATGTCAAAGATTATTAAGATATGTGATCAAACTTAAAAAAAAGTCTTACAGAACCCCATAATCAAAATATAGCTGAAAAATTGTGCTTAAATATAGTTTATTGTACTTTGTTAAACAAATTTAGAGGTTCCGTACTTTTCACACTGCATTGGATTGATTTCATCCCGGAATCGAGAATTTTTTTTCTGTGTAGGAATTTGGTGTGGAAAACTGCTGTATAATGAAGCAAGTTTCTTGTTGTTGCGGCTAAGCGGCAAAAAATGACAAAATGTTGGGCTGGCGCAATTTTTGAACTTTGCCGGGTCAAAGTTGTTTGCCACTGACTTAAAGGGGGAACGGACGGGGACAGCGGGAAGATGTCAGAGAGTCGCGTTTCGTGTTTCGCATAAGTCTGCAGTTTGCTGAGCCGACTATCATATTCCATAATTTTGCGTTTTACGAGTTTTTATAATCTTTATGGTTCAGCGTTTTTACAGCTCAAGGAGTTGAGCGAGAAACCGATGTCGACACTTAAATGTGCAATTTAAATTCAGAGCCGCTTAAAACACTTTTTGAGTGAGCGCATAAATTCCACTCACTTGACTCAATTTTCGTAAAATTTTATATTTATTGCAAGCAATTTAACTTTCGCCTAATTGCGCGACATGCGAAATTTAAGCTAACAAGCTCAAAGCTCAAGGCTTTCTATACAGGATGTCGACTGGCTTAAATGAATCATTAAATGCAACTTTTGCCAGTAGGAAACGCTGCTGTTATGAAAGTTTGCCTAGACTTCAGGATGCCAGGACACCAGGAAGCCAGAAAAACAGGATATCAAAACGTGGCCAAGTGCAGCCGCGAAGCAAATAAAATGGCTCACTAAGATGTGCAAGTGCAGGTTATTAGATTAGTTTAATGCTGTCTCTTTCAACGGCTGCGATGCTAGTTAAACTAATAGGGTAAATCCTTTCACATGGCCCCAAGCTTGTTAGACATGGTTTATGCAGAATCGTAATAGACTTATATGATAGTATTTATATAGTTTGTATAAAGCATAATTTTGTTGAAGGCTGACTTACATTTAATTATGTGTTTTTTTTTTCTAACTCTGATGATTATACAAATAATCGAAATTTTCTCAAAAACTTCAAAGTGTCATAACTTAGTCAAATTTTAATCGATTTCCTTGCGGAATATCAAGTTTTTTATTATTTTACTTCTGCATCAAAATTGGAAAACTAAATTTTTTTCATCACTGTAAATTTTTTTTTTATGCTTTTCAATTGTCACTGTCTATATTTTTATAAAATATTTAAAGTTTTAAAATATTAAAAAGCTGAGAAATTTCTCTATGAGTCTTTTAATACTTACAATTACTGAATCAGTGGTAACACATTTATATTGACTATATGGAGTCGTCTGAGCTTTATTACAGCAATTATCAAGAAAGCTTTTAAAGACCACATATGGTCGTATTTAATGGGTTACAACAGCTGTTTACTGGTGTAAAGTGCTAGCTTGTTGTTGACAATTACGTTCTTTGTATGGCTTGATTAAAGCTGGGAAAGCTCATTCGACTTGGCTATGGGCAAAAAGTGATGCCTGGCAACTCAATTATACTAATTGGGTTATCATATGTCAAGGCAAGTTTGTCAACTATATAAATATACACACTTCGTATGCTGAGTGTCAACTAAACATGATTTAACCCATGACAACAGATTTGACACTGTTAGGGAGAGAAACCCTTAATTTATTTACCATCTGAAAATATTGTGTACTTAAAGCTGTATGGCGGGCTCAAAGTGAATTTGCTCAGCATTATCATGACAAGAACTTGCCAATAACTCCTCCAGCGTGCGATTTAAAGATTCTGAGCCGAGTGCATAATCCGACTGAATGGGGTTAAACACATCGTTAATGAGTACCGAACGATTTTCCAAAATATTCTCATCGCTGCTTAGAATTTGCTGTAATGCTGCACTAATCTGCTCAGATCCCATAATGTACGGTAAATCTGATTCATTCTGAATCGCCGATGAGTCCATTATATGTGCAAAGTACGATTCATTTTCCTCATTGGCCACCTTCAACAAGCGCATTGTTTGTATGCCCACTAAAAGACCAGCACTTATGCTAAAAAGCCACTGCAGCAACGGCTTCATTGATTCAGAATTTTGTATTCATAGAACTTAAAATTATTGTATATTTTCAACTAAATTTCTTGAATTTTTGACAATTTATTTACATTAAAGCTAGAGACTTGAAATTTATATCATTATTAATAAAAATTCCCAATTGTTTTTGATTGTTAATTAAAATAACTCAAATTTAATATAACAAGCCGTGAAATTTCTCACTAACTCCACTAATAATTCATTTATTAATCACCCTTACATTACTTATAATTTAATTAATGTTAGCTAATAAACAAGCTTATAAATAAATTGTTATAAACTAACAACTACTATAAATATAATTTAAATAACCCGCTTTAATGAAAGTCTTTTAATATATCGATATATATGTGAGAATCGGTTTGACAACGGCTCCAATAAACAATCGATTTTAGCTTCTGCCAACTTAGCCATTTTGTAGCTAGTCCGGCTATTTTCAAAGTTCGATGATAAAAAATTTTAAAATGGGCTTAAATCCGTGAACCAAGCCTGCCCACCCTTTCTTTTGTTGCGACATGACTATAAAAACAAGTTGGCAGCACTGATTTTGAAATCAGCTGTGAATCGTTTGCATCGCAATTTCAGCTTCACGTAAAATGCTACCTGGCGTTGGCGTATTTGGAACAGGCGAAATTGCCAATGTGCTGGTCCCGCTGCTAAGAGAGAAGGGCTTCGAGGTCCGGGCCATCTGGGGACGCACCCTGAAGGAGGCCAAGGAGACGGCTGGTGCACAGAATGTGGCATTTCACACGAACGTCATAGACGAAGTGCTGCTGAGGAAAGATGTCGACTTGGTTTTCATCGTCTGTCAGCCGTTCCTACACGCCGAGATCTCGGTGAAGGCGCTGGGCATTGGCAAGCATGTGGTGTGCGACAAGCCAGCGGGTCTGCATCAGATGGATGCCATGAAAATGGTACGGGCATCGCAATATTATCCGACGCTCATATCGTTGGTGAATCATCCGCTGAGGTTTCTGCCCGCATTCACACAAATGCGTCGCTGCCTTCAGGATGAGCTCATCGGACCGCTGGCGGCCGTCGTGCTCATGGATGTGCGAGTGCAGATGGGCACACTGTTTCCGGAGAAGTACAACTGGATGTGCGATGCACAGATGGGCGGTGGAGCCTTAAATCTCGTGGGCAGTGTTGTGGACCTGGTCAGCTATTTGTTGCAACAGCAGGCGGTGCGAGTGCATGGCGTACTGAGATCCTACACCAAAACTACTGCTGCCATCAATGGCATACGACAGATAACAGCGCCGGACTTTTGTAATTTCCAAATGGAATTGTCCAGTGGAACGCTCGTCACAGTGGCCTTGCACAGTCACACAGTGCCCGCCAAGTCGTTCTCCCAAGAGGTGCTCGTTTATGGCAGCAAAGGACATCTGGTGGTTCGAGGCGGAGACCTCTTTGTACTCAAGGAGGGACAACCAAAAGAAGAGGCTGTCTATGTGGATGTTCAGGATTTGCATTTCTCCACCACAAATTCATTGCTTCCACGACCCTACATCAAGGGCTTATGCAAGATGGTTGGTGCGCTTAAGGAAGCCTTTGGCAGCAAGGAGTCTAGTTGGATAAAGGCGCCCGTCTCCACAGCCGCCACCTTTGAGGATGGACTCTACGTTCAGGCCGTCGTCGAGGCGATACGAAAGTCAAACGAGACGCGTCAATGGCAGCGTGTCCAGCTAACGACAGACACGCCCCTCAATCATGACCAGATTATTAGATATGGCTATGCACGCATGCCCACCATGTGAATCTTCTTCAGATATATAAATATCTGCTTTGTTAAGATTCCAACTCATTAGCCGATTCACTAAAAAGCACTTCTCGGCGTCAACCATAAATGTATTTAACTTATTGTATTAGCATTTAAATTTTGCATTAATAACTCACAATTGTTTAGTGTGTAAGTAAACTTAAAATTTGTACAAGAACTGGATACAAGTATCCAAAATCTAAATATATATATATATATATTAAAAATTTATTACACTTGTATATTGTCCTATATGATAATGTAAATTTTGCTCCGATTTGTATTAAGCTGTGCAATTCAACCTGTAATTTAAGTTTCAATTTTGAAACTGTTCTCTGACCCTTAAAATTATATTCTTAAATCTATTTTGCCATACCTATAAAATGTTTAATCCAATTCCCCAAATGCATTTTTATAAATATGTAAATCAATCTTGTTGATAAACAATTATCAAGACTTATCGGCAAGCTGAATAATATATTATGATCGGATAATAAACAGAAGTTTGAATTAAATATTTTGATAGGAATTAAAATTTAATTTTACCATTTTATTGAATAAAATTAAAAGCCACAAAAATTATAATCCGCTAAAAATAAATGCAAAATATAACTAAAACATAATAGAAAGCAAATTCATTGATCACAAAGTATTTTTGTTGTTGGCCATAAAATGAAACCTAGTTGCTCATGTGGAAAGTGTTTAATTCCAAAGATGTACATAATATTGGCAAGCACTTCTTTCGGCTATGAGTAATTTGTGAATGTTGTTGCATTAATCAGTTGATTAATTAAATGTATGATTGTTCCTTTTTTGGTATATCAGCATAAAACTAGATACTAAGTTTACAAACTGGAAGAGAATAAACGTTTAGATTGCTACCCTAAAGCCTTCTGTGTAAAACTTGGTTAAAGTTAAGCAACAACATTGAATAAATTTGGTTTAAATAAATAGAACAATTAAATAGTAAATCATTTGAAAAATTTGAAACAAAACAAAACAATATTCAAAAATAAAAAAAAATATAAAACATAAAAAGATAGACACTTAAAATGTATGTACAACATAAGATGATAAACTAAATTATCTACAAACTAGGTCTATATATATAGATATGCTCTATCGTTTGTTTAGCTTTCGCCAGAGTGTGATCACCGTCAACAGATGCATCACACCGATCACAATGGCCATAAGCAGGACACAATCGGACATGTGCACATCGGAGATCATCATGTACTTGAGAAACACTTTGGGACTGCGAAAATGGCAGTACATGATATTATCTGGGCACTCCAGAATCGATCGATCCATGCCGTAAAATGCGTTGAGAGCACCGTGAAATCCAGCACGGAAATAACTCAGATGCCACATCCAACGGAACATCGGAGTTATATCAATATAACGTGTGCAGAAACCAAAAACGGAGAAGAGTACGGCCAATATGGGACCCAGAAAGACGGCAAGCTTAAAGAAAACATTCATTTCAGTTAGAGATAATTCATATTTTAGATTGCTAAAATGGATGTACCTTCGTTGGCAACGTGGCACCCACAAAGAAACCCCACGCCTGTGCACTGAGAGTGACCATGATGGCCAAGATTATAAAGTAGTAAATCCGGAAGGAGTCCACGCTGTCGTTATCCGTGAGCCTTACGCTGATTACAATGTACAAAACAGCACATAAACTCTGTAAAAAAATATATATTTTTTATAAATTATATTATATAAATAAATTCACTACAATTGTCTGCACTTACTTGAAAGGGTATCTCGAAGGAGATCTGCGACAAAAAGTAGGGCCCCAGCTTATACCAACGATTAAAGTGCTCTCTCGTCAGCATATTGATCTCCAAGGGAACTACAATGATAAAAAAAAAAACACAATAAAACTCTCATTAATGAGCTCCAATGACGCTGTCGATAATAAATTCTTATATGCATATTATGTAGGTCGGTTTAGTGGACTGAAAACGACATTCTCGTGATCCTTAAACCAGTTTGAAAGATTCACAAAATGAATAAGAAAGTCTTCCAGCAAGCAAAGGATTGTGTCAAGTTAATTAATTAAATAAAGTTTAATGTTCTGAATATACTATATATACGTAGATGAGTATATTCCTGCTTAACTGGTTTAAGGAATAACAGAAAATGTTGCTTAGTAAAGTTTAATGACGCTAAAGTTGTTTAAATTGAAAGTTTGTTTTCTTTTATGATGCGTCAGTCGGAAAATTAATATTTAATAATAAGAAAGGTAAGTATATTTTTAAGAGCCACATTATAAATAGAATATAATTCAGATTATACAATTGAAAAATACTTTAATAAATCTAATATCACAAAGTTTTCATGCTTATATGCAAACAATCTATTGCATTGATCTTTAACTGGAAATCTTGAAAATCAAAAGAATTAAACACTTAAGAGCACAAGAATAATGTTAAATAAAGAACTAAAAAGCAAATACCAATTGTGAACTTAAATTGCAACAGCTGCAAAAACTCCACTTACGAGTATGAGTGTTGAGTGTACATGAGGGTATATGAGTACATTTAGCAAATATTCACAAGTGTTGAGGTCAGCTTTACATAGATACGAATACAAGTATCGCATACTTAGGCACGTAAGCAGTTTTTCATTTATTTATTTTTTAATTTTGTTAACTTGTATCTTTAAGTAATAATTACGTTTTAAGTTACTTACATGTCAATACCACCGCCATTTTGCCGGTGTAGACCAAGAGAAGTGTGGAGCCATAAAAATATACATAGTTGCCCAGCACAGAGTTTGCACTATTGCCGACATTCATGTAGAGATATCCAAAAATAACGCCAATGAATATGTGCGATACGATGCGGGCCAAGAACAGAAACTGCAATAAAATAAAAGACACATTATGTATCTATCAATCGATGTATCTATGAGATTGCATCCCAATAACAGCTGGCCATTGCCAGACATTGCCAAGCGCATGGAAGCATTATCTGTGTGAAGGTTGCCGTCGCGTCGATTGGCTTTTTGAGTTATAACTACAGTTGAGTGGTTTTCTCATACTTTATTCTCGATACCCACAAACAACATCCATCTATGTATCGATGTGTGTGGACGCAAGTAGAACAACAAATCAATTTGCAAGACGCTAAAAGGCACTCGCAGTCAATAGCAAGCAAAAACAAATACAAATATTCATGTAAATTATGTAAAACATAAGAAATGTCAATAAAATAGATCGGTGTCAGACATAACTGAAGCAAAATTATTAAGCTAATTGTATAGTTAAACATATGTAAAATCAATCATTTTTTTGTATTCAATCAACAACAATATTAAGAATTTTGATGATTTTTTAATTTACAAGAAGAATCTTACTTATTTAAAAATTTATCACTTTCATGTATAACTCATATTAAATATTCAGAAAAAATATCTAATTAACAATTTATTAATTAATTAAATGTAATATTTGTTTAGTGCATACATAAAAGCTCATTCTACAATAACAGACTTGTTTGTGTACGGTTCGCACTTAAAATTTTTTATCGCTAAGAATGCTGACCTTAACCTTAGTTAATACCTTGTAAAACTGCAAGAATGTTTCCGAGTAGTTCTAAATTGAAAATAAATTTAAGTGCAACTTAAGTACGTGTATACACTTAACACTGAATATTATATGTAGACAATTCTTCAGGAAAAAAAGACTACAAAGTATGCACATTTTTGAATACGTAAAAATAATTGAATTTTACTGAAATGAATATATATTTCATTTGCATATGAAAACAAATTGCTATAAGTGCTGATATTAAAAAAAAACTGTAATATTATATTTATATATAAAGTCAGTCAACTTTATTATATATCTGAAAGAGTCTAAAATGTGATACTAGTACGTACTACGTTCAATGACATAACAATGCAATAATCAAAATAAACATTTTAAAATCATTACCACAGTTGAAAATTATAGTGTCGCTTACTTGAAATAACAAATTGCGTGTAAGTACATGTATTTAATAACGGTAAGGTCAAATATTAAATTTCATACGTTTCGCGAATGTGTCAAAACAGAAAGCGTAACAAATAAGAGAGAAAAACATGGACTATGCTGGATATAATTATAGGTACTCGCATAGCAATTAAACAAACGAAAAAAGGCAGACTTAGATATTAAACATATCATAAAGCGACGCACTCAAGTTTAACACAGAATTACTGGACCATAAAAGACAAACAATAATTGAAAAATGTGGAAAAAAAAAAAAAAAACACGAAATAAAAAAAAAAATTGTTTTATCTGATATATATATAAGTTAAGCGGGTCATTTAATTTTTTTTTGGAAATTACCAGGAGAGGTTTTGTAAATAAAAACCTGAATATAAATATATAAAAATATAACTTGCTTTAGTTAATGGATTAAGCATCGTAAATTGCAACGAATTACCAAATCAACGTTGACTGGCAATCAAAGTCAAGTTGTCAACTTGAGAGTTGCGAGTTGCACTGCCCTAAACCGGCATGACCTTGTCAACGAAATTAACAAGTACGAGTCCGAATATGTTATCATCATTGTACTCACATAGTTGCGTTTGGCGCAGATCAAAATTCGTTGCATCAGGATTAAATATTGCATGAGAAACGAGGCTGAATCGATCACTTCATGTGGTTCCGTTTCCATTGTGTTGGCAAGCTCTGTGATTCCTTCATTGGTAATTGGCTCATCCAGCGTTGATTCCTCTACTGACACATTGATCTCCTTTAGCGGCAACTCTTGATAACCCGCTTTTGCATAATCATAGCTTGATAATTCCGCTAGAGCAGCTGTGGACAGTTCTTGGCTTGAACTGCTCAACTTCTTGGCTGCAATGTTCTCTGAAATGTTGTAATGCAAATTAAATTATGTTCGAGTACGAGTTAAACACGCTATGCGATGCTTCCAGCCATGAAACTACTTATGAGTAGGAGATACAAGTACTCCATGTTTCGCTTTTTCGAATGACGTAACTTTTCAAATTCGGTCTCTCTTTCTCTCTATCTCTCTGATGTAATTCTTTGGTTTATGTTGGGAACGAGTTGCGACATAAGATACTTTCATTAAGCAGATTCGAGAAATCAAATTTATATCTTCCTGCTTCGATTTCTCTTTTCTTTAGAAATAATCAAAAAATCAAATTTTTGTTTTCCTAATTATCACTTGCTTCCCTTTTTCTGAAATATCTATTGTTTAAGAAGTAGCAAGAAATCAAATGCATATTTAAATATTTACTTAATTCTGAAGCAGAGTAATAAATATTATTATTCCTTTTTTCAAATTTTACAATAGAAATAATCTCGGAATTCTTCTGCTTTTCTTTTTTCCGATTTGTCGTTTTAAATATTTTTTCCTACTTTACCATTTCCCCATTTTTCTTTTGCTAAAAAAAATAAAGGGCTTTACTCTTACTATATTTCGTTTAAAAATATCAATTTTCTTGTTTCCCTTAACATTTAATAATTGTTCTCACCTTTTATCGATGTTATGATCTGCGACATATCGTCACTGCCAATGTAAGGATAATTATCAGCATCCTCGTAATACTTCTTATTGGCCGCTGCTATCAGATCATTGATATCATGTTGATGCTCTCCAACAGCTACCTCCAGTACTGTTAATAGAAACAGATACAGATTTTTTTAGGCGCCCTACTTATAAGATACCTAGATATAAAGATACTTACAGTAGTCAGCTGGGTTGTGATAGCTGGGACAGACCAGCTGCTGTTCGGCTAAGAAAGGCACCAGTTCTTTTACCCTGCCCTGGTACATGCAGTGTCCATCGACTACCGTATAAAGCTTGTCGAACATCTCAAAGATCAGGGCACTCGGCTGATGTATAGTGCACACAATCGTGTGTCCCTGGGAAGCAAGTTTCTTCAGCAGCGCAACGCATGAGCTGCACGAAGAGCTGTCGAGGCCCCTGAAAGGTTACAGAAAATGCGATTACAATGCAGATAATTACAACAGATTGACAACAACTTATGATAATCATTCCACATGCATTTCTAATCATTCTGTACTTATAATCAATGTTGAATTCATAGGCACATCACTTCCGCATAGAAAATCAGTCGTATAATCTAAGCATAGACAATCGAGGGAATTGATCGATTGTTCGATATTCTGGGTACTTTTGATAACATAAAATAGTATTAATTTTAAATTCTTATTTGTCATCGTAATAAAAAAATGATAGCAATTAATTAAACAAAATAAAATATTTGAAATCGTAATACAAATTTTTAGTTTTAAGTTTTAACAGTATTCCTATATTATCTCTCATCTGTATTAAAATATTTATGATGTGAACCACGCATGTTCCTACAATAACTCGACCATAATCCGACAGACAAGCTAAAATAACTCATTTCGGCGATTCGAACTTGAAGTTAACCCTCTGTGCGATTACTACTATACACATAACGATTGTTTGTACATATAGTATTGTCGTTATTAAGCTCAAAGGAAAACCCGAAATATAAAAGAATAAATTAGCTTTACATTTTATTACACAAGGCAAATAGAAAGCGCACTTTTGTAGACTCGCAGTTAATGAATATATACGTAGTATGTATAGAGCGGGTCAACACACTCTAGCATTAGCACTTGAAATGGCAAGTCATTATTCTTAATGGCTAAAAAGAAGCTAAAGTAGCAAATTCTCCATTAACAATTTTCTAAAGTTGTTGACAGAAATTCTCAACCTGAACAAATTTAATTTCTGTATTCTGATTTTTATTAAATAAAACGATTATTAAGGATCAATAAAGTAAACAAGAGATGCATAGTTGAGAATGAATAAACAATAAATTATTTTATAAAACTAAACATGATTAATTATATTGTGAAATCAAGTTACACAATGTAATAATAGGTTTAAGTAAGTTATTAATAAATAAATTAATAATTTCATAAAGTAAACAGATGAAAATGAATAAAGAATAAATTAAAATCAAATTAAACTGCGTAGTACTAAGTTGAAGTAACTCATTAAATTGATAAATTTAAAATTATCTTTAAGATGTATTAACCAGGGATTAATACCGGAGCCGATACCGTAACCTTTTACAGCAATTAACCGTTTCATTTTTATAAGAACCGAAAACCGAAACGTTTGTTAAGTTGAAGTTGCGTTTATCTTGATAAAATACGAACATTTTGTACGTATAGTAAGTATGTACAAATCTGTTAATACACATATATTATTGTCTTATAACATTAAATTATTGTTTGTTTTAATTAAATTGCTGAACCGGTACGTACCGGTACTGATACCGGAACCCAAAGGAAGAAACCGAAATAGTTGTTTCGGAACGTACTGAAACCGGAACCGAAACCGATATTTGTTTCGGTTTGATTCCCTGGTATTAACACAATAAACTTACTACACTGCGCTTTATTACTTATTGACCAAAGTATTGTAATAAGATTTTTGTAGCACAAGTTGTAATTAAATTTGCGTAGTTCTGCTCTGTAGTGCAGTGTAATATGAAAATGCTTTTTAAATTGCATTTGCTAAACACTCAATTGATCGGTTATCTTGGGGCAAATGCAAATAAGTATTTTTTAGCTATCGCTAGACGTGCGTAGGTTTTATAGGTCTTATAAGTTTCTTTGTACTCACGTCGTTGGCTCATCCAGATAGAGTACCGGCGGGTTGCTTATCAGCTCCAGGGCAATGGCGAGTCGCTTCTTCTGTCCGCCCGAGAGTTTTCCTGAGTGGACATTGTAGCGATGCTCCAGACCCAACAGCGATAAGATGTGTTTGATCTGTGCAAAATAGAGAGCAATATATTAGATTCATTATTAAAGAAGTGTAATAAATATAAATATATATGTGACTTATATTTAAATCGAACATACCAAATTGAGCTTGTGAGTTTTGGTCACTTTAAAGCCGAGTTTCAAATGCGCCGCCATCATCATTATCTCTCCAACCATCAGCTGGGGACGCAATAGATCATCCTGGTGAATATAGCACGAGAGTCGGCGAAATCGCTCCGAGCTTGTGGCCATGAGTTTGCCATTGACGCGAATGCTGCCAGTGACTCCAGAAGCGCTACAAATACAGAAACAGATGTAGGAAACAACAAATAATAAATGTGAACAAAGACAACTATAATTGTTACGCGTTACAAGTGGCGACTCTGAATCTGAATCTGAGTAAGCGTATATGTTTCAAGTTCGTAGTTTAATGACCGATAAGAAAAATTGGCGACATGTGTAACAAATTTAAAGCACTATTTCATAGAGAACGAGCAACAGATACCCTGCACTTTAAGCTGACAATCTTTTACAAATATTTACTGCATATTAGGATAATCAATAGGCACAACACTCTGAACTCTATGCCTTAGGAAAAAGGCTTTCAGACATATTTACCTCTGAAATAAGGTTTATGTACAAAGAAACTTTATTTTAATAAATTTATTTATTTGTTTTTTTTAGAAAGCGGATTTTTGAATTTCCTGATAATAATAATCAAATTACAATTCATTAAAAACAACTATTTCCACAAAAAAAAACTCTGTAAAATGTAGAATTTAAGTAAAATTTATTGTCTTTGACAACTTTAAATATCAATTATTATAGTAGAAACACTTTTCGCACTTAGTGTCAATTTATTTAAGTAAATTGGACATTCGCCGCCTCTGACGTGTAAACTCGTCTGATTCTCATACCTTGAAAGGTGTTTTACTTTTCCACATAAATAATCCTGTTACACTGTTCCATTATGCATTGAAATATGTAGAATCAAAACAATAATAACTTGTAATTAATTAGGTAATTTTACATCATTACCGTCAGGAAAAATGTTTTGGTATAAGATTAAAATTGCTTTACAATGAGCTAGAGTTAGGCTTGTGGACTTTGCCAGGGTCTCTCACAGCTCTTGTTTGTCTAAGTAGTCGTACACACGCAAATAAAAATGTTGATAGCATTTCAGTTTTCACTGACAGTTCCGACATAGATTATATTTCTGCTGTTAACAGCTAATTTTCAATTGCCTTTCGATTATTTCAGATTATAGTATTGAAAGTTGTTGCATTTATGCAAATAGGCAAACTCTCGTCATTGTAATTATGACTCAGGCGACGACGTATTTATATTTGCTATCGTCTTTAGTTCTACTTATGTAATGAATGCTCATTCTCTGTTCTTATGTTCAGACTTAGACCCATACATATGTAAGTCGCATATAGCCTGAGCTGAATCGTATGATCTTTAGCACATTGCACTGACAATTCGAAGTGAAACTTTGCTTGCACTTATCCAAATTGAATTGAACCTTAGAGCGACTGACACAATCCTCTTTAATCAGATTGGCACCTTAAATAATACACAATATATTAACTAGTAAAAAACGAGACATTTTAAAATATATGTTAATGTTGATTAAAATCACAAGTGCCGCATTTTAAGCATTATGTAATTTTAATCTAAAGTAAGTAATATAAAAAATTCCTCAGATCTATTAGAAATCAAAAAATTATTACGTAATCGAACAGGGATATAGTTAAATTTGAAGTCATTTTGAGACTCCAAGCTGATAATACTCTATTGTCAAATCAGGTTAAGTTTTCGATGCAGTCGGCAATACAATTTAAATTTAAGTTTATAAGTAACAAAACTTAAAGAACATAAAAAAGTTTAAAAAAAAATTTTTAAATGATAGCATTCAACGACAAGATGTATCTTTGATATCTATCCGAAACCTTAACTAGAAGTTAAAAATTTTTATTCAATTTAAAAAAAAAAACCAAATTCATAAAACTTACCAAAATCCTGACATGACATTCAGCAATGTGCTCTTTCCAGCCCCAGAGGGACCCATTATAGCTGTAAGCTCGCCGGATCGAAATTTACCATTGAGACCATGCAGAATCTCTTTAGTAACTGCGGGATTATTTCATCTATGACTCACTGTTCGTCAGAAATATTTTATAATCGAAGACTTACCAAACTTTCGTTCTGGAAAGGAAAACTTGCGTATCGCATATCGCACGTCGGTGAACTCAATGTCGACATTTTTACACTGAGCGAAATTAGCGTGTGCCACAGCCTCGTGGTAATTGTATTTGCGATATTCGTTGAGATTATTATTGACTTTGGCGGCGGTGGAAGTTGATGATTTCTCGTCAATTGACAGCTCGGAACTGGCTGCTGAGGTGCAACAATTTATGCCCAGACAATCGCCTTTACTGTGTCCTCCCTGATGTTGTTCCTTGTGACTGCCACTGGTGCTTGCCCCACTGTTGCTGCTGGTATCGCCACCGCCAACACAACAGGCGGCATCCTTGGCTTTTATATCTGGCAAGAGTGTCATTTCGAAAGCGTATCGACAATTCGTCTTACGCTTCCACTTTAATTAGTGCTAAAAGTATTTTCTGCAAATAAACAAATCGAAATAAATATAAATTAGATATAGGCAAAGCCAGCGGAAATATTCTAGAAGAAAATTGAGTCATCTGTGGGATCAATCAGTTCATTTACGTTCACATTAATACATTAAGTGGCGCAATTAACTGTGAACTTTAACTTGGTGGCACATCTTTATTAAAACACTCTTTTCTAACTGGCAGACTGATTGACAGAATGACACACTAACTGACAGATTAAGTAACATTTAAATTTGTTATTGTATACTTTACTTTTATTGTCAGCTTGGCCTCTTTTAAGTACTTTTATCCCCAGGAGTGAAAACTTTTATATTTTTCACAGAATTAAAATTAAACCTATTTTCCAAGGTATATTCAAAAAGGTATCAAGAATTCGGTAAATATATTTTTCTGGGCTTAACCAAAAACTCTAAATAATTTAGAATATTCATCTTAAATAATTTTAATCAAATGTGGCAAAAAGACAGTTCAATCTATTAGTAATCTCATACATATACATAAGTACGAATGCACCTACGATTACCCACAAGACCTTACAATCGAAAAAGATCAATTGATTGATTCTACGAATTGATGCAATTGATGACTTTTTAGTCAAATTGCACCCAAAATGTACTCAAATTTTAAGTAGTCGATCAATTAAAGCGTTCGCATTTAATTTGCAGCCACTGTGTACCAGGAAAAAGGGATTCAACAGCTCATAAGATTTTAATAATAATTACTACACCGAGTATCATTTAATTTCTAAAAATTTCTAAATCTTGGAATCAAGTCTTAGCGGGAACAAGTCAATGAATATGAACTGACCTATGACAATGATCTGTAAATAATCTGTATTAAGTTCAATTTATAATATGTTTACCTAAAACTTCTCTTTGTTTACATCCACGACAACTGGAATGACATAAATCTTTAACATAAAAGAAATTACGTTGTGGTCTTTTTAAGGAATATATTTTTTTGAGCTAAACTTATGTTTAGCATGATATTGAAAAATTATAATTAAAAGATTGCAGATAGAACTTCGATTAGCTGAGTCAATATAATAGATTAGGGTAACGCCTCCAATTGGCACTTGCAGCTTGTGCTAATTGAAGGCTCTATAATTAAATCAACGAGTGTTATTATAAAACAATAAATTAAATTTAAACTAACAATAGTTAAACAGCATATATTTTAAATTTATTCGTGTTACTTGATCAGCAAAATACTAGTATTTGAGAGTAGGAATAACTTAAAAACTGGGAGACTTTAACTGTATTGCGTCATTGATGTATGGGAAATAAATATTTAAATTAATTGGAGAATACGAATATGAGAATTATTTAATATTGTTAATGGGAATCTTGAAAGTGTATCAAGTTTGAGAATAAAGCCATTCTGAATGAATGGAAGAATACAAGCAAAATTTACAGTCGATTTTCATTGCAGTCACGATTTGATCACTTCTCATATATTATAAAAACTCAAGCGTGAGCACACAAAATAAGAGAAAAATAAAAGTCATAACAACAATTAAAGATTGGCGAGTACTCGGTACTCGTCTTATAGTTGACGACAAAACAAATAACAAAAACAGTAGAAAAAAATGAGCATGAGAAACATTATGTATTCGACCCTTAGAATCACATTTGCGATAAAGAAAAGTGCCATCGACAAGGTCAGCAGGCGGCGATCGACTTCAAAATCTACTGAATATGAGCGCTTTGTGGAAGATCAGGGACAGGGTCAAGGGGGGAAATTTGCACTTAATATAAACCTATGTATATTTTCAACCAAACAAAACATTTTTAGGTTTGTCAGTTATCTAACATGCAATCAAATAAAGTTTTTTTTCAGACTATTATATTAAAAAAAAATTTTGACATTAAGATCTTTAAGGTAATCCGATATTGATGAGAGTGGATTTAAAAATATAAATTACAAAGGGTTTTTTAGAAATAATACAAGTAATCGGTGTGTCAACTATGTAAATATTTCCACATTATAGTCATGTACACGTACTGTACATATTAACTGTGCTTATGAATATTCTGATTATTCTGATTATTTAATAGAATTTAAAATCAAAAAAATATTTTTAATATATCGAATTAATATATATTTATGTATGTATGAAATATCAACGATAGTAAAAAAGTTTCTTAAATATCATGTTTATTATGTCCAATCATTCCTGATATAAGGGGAAGAAAATATGTTTGTGAGGAATGAAAAAGTGCGGCTGGAGATGCCACATCGCATAATCATAAACAGGCAGACAGAGAGACATACAAATAGATAAATATGAGAAGAGACGCTACTGACCTACTTTTGAGCTGTTCTGCTAAGATACTGCGTCAGAACAGAGCCCAATGATAAACAGCAAGAGAATCAAAAACTTTACAAGAGCAACAACAATTTTCGAAAAGAAATGAAATGTGCAGCGGCTATTATACGCATTCCTTTTTGTTAGATATCTTCGCCTCTTTTTGTGCTTCACCTCTCTTTAGCAATTAACATGAGAATAACCCACCCACCCAAAACGAACTAAAAACTCACTCTCTCTCAGTGTGTTTCTCACTCTCTCGCACTTGCACGTGAACTGCATGCAAGAGTCAGTGTCAATGCTGTTATACGGTAACCCAGTCGTCGACTCTGTTACTCACCTTTGTTTGGCCGCCAGATAAGTTTTTGGGTGCAGTTCTTGTTGTCTTCGTTTTTTTGTTGTTGTTGTGAGTGTAAAGCTTTTCTTGTTGTTGTTGTTGTTGTTGTTGATGTGACACACTGTTATTTGAGTCGCAATTTCGCGCGCACGTGAACTGAAACGATGTGATGCAAAAGTTTACAAAATTAAAAACAATAACAACAATTCATGAATGAATCGCATTACATACATATATGTACATATGTATCATTGAAAATATGTATGTATATACATAGAAGTTTGTGTAGCCCAAATTGCAGAGCTATTTAAATAAACATTGATTGTTATCACACTAAACACGCGATCGTTGGCTTTTGTTAAATAATTTGTTATTGAACTAGGCAAGAATTTTGTAAATTTCGTAAGTAATTCGATTGCTAGCAATTTCCGCTGCACACGAATTTAGGCAAATTAATGTATTTATATTTACTTAAAAACACATGGGTTTTTATTTTAGAAATCACATTAACAAAAGCACTTGAACCGAAACTTTTTTAGACACTTGTATGTATTCATGTTAATGTGTGTGTATCAAATGCATTTGGCGTTGCTGTTGCTTTAATTCAGTGTCGCTTTCTACCTTTTATGGCTCTTTCTTCATTGAACTTATGCAGATCGACAGCGCGTAATTAATTTTAATTGTGCGTCGTGTTGTGTTTTTTTTGCTATACACTGTACATTATTTACTTCTTTGCTTTTCACTTTGACGCGTCTTCAATTGCCCGTTCCGTTGTCGTTGTCGTTGTTGTTGCCGATGCCGATCCGCGTTCCACTTGCGCCGCTGGCTGCCGTTGAACTAAAGAACTCGCTCTCAACGGCTTATTATTATAGCACAGTCCGCCAAGTCGAGTCAGATGCTCGCTCAGCTGTGCCGGCACACAGTGGACTGAAACGCGTACTTACTAAATTAATAATGTTAAAGAATTATCTGCACATCAATCACTCTACTCTTTAGTTCGAATCAAAATTGAGTGTCAACATCAGAGTGTTACTCAAATATACTTAAAATGTTTTAAAAAATTTACAGTCATTTATTTATCAACAATAAGCAAAACAATTTAATTGTATGCAGTCCAAATAAAAGTACCCACA
The DNA here is from genome assembly GCF_004354385.1 of Drosophila innubila. Taxonomy (NCBI): domain Eukaryota; kingdom Metazoa; phylum Arthropoda; class Insecta; order Diptera; family Drosophilidae; genus Drosophila; species Drosophila innubila. Next base: position 15,418,834 of record NW_022995372.1, on the reverse strand, counting down.
GTGCGACGACGACGATCGCAGGCTTCAGCTGTTTCTCTGCTTCATGCGCTCTCTTTGTATGTTCTCTCTCATGCCGGGCTCTTGTAATGTTTTACGTTACGTTGCACACGTTACGTTATTATAAATCTCCTAACACATTTTTAATGTTGCCGGTTAATGTTTTTAAAAGTTAATCATAACGGTATTCATAATTATAAAAGTGCTATATGGCCATTACAAATGGGCTTGCTTATATAATATATTTATTATATTCTTATGCTTAGAAACAAGTGTGGATACCTAATGAACAACTGGGTTAATTCTCTTCTGTGTGTTTTTTTTTTATTCACTATGGGCGTGCAGCTAACGTCACAGCTTCAGTTCCCAGTATCTTTACCTCAAGATATTCCCCGAGGGTGTGAAATTTGTTTGTTATAGTGTAGTCTTACATTATGACTGTAACCTTAATCATCGTCTTTTATTTTTAAAGAAACGTTAAGATTGATTCTAGGTAAAAAGGAATATATGAAAGAACTGCATAGAAAAACTTAGACAATGGGGAATTTTAGTTGAAGTGCTTTAGCTAACTTCAACAATCTTTACATTTAAAATATAGTTATTAAAATCTAAAAAAAAAAAACAAAAAAATTAGATATTAATTTAATGTTTGTACATATTTTAATACCACAATATTTATATATTTGTATTGGTTTGTTTTGAACCTTGAGCCTGCATTTTTTTATATAGATAATCTTTATCTGTAGGGATTGTCTAACCATTAAGTAGATTAGATGAAAGCTTCAAAGTAGATTGCAATACACATTACGTAAATTGGTCAATGGAAGCAACGCGTGAGCGGATATAATAAAACCACCTTAAAATTCACTTTACCATTTGGATGATTATTTAATTATGGTTATTTACTAGTAATGATCCGAAAATCGTTTCGACTACCTAGAAAATGACGCAGGTATCGCAAATTAATCGTCTAGGAGATACTTTCTATACAATTCCATTAAGTCGTTTCTACACATGTTAATTCTCTTACAATATACTATATAATCAGGCCTGTTCCGGTTTTCAGTTTCGGCAAGTCTTGTGGGAATTGGTGAATTTAAGTCCAATACAGTGATAAAATATAATTTTAAAATGTTTAGCACAAATGCAACGTAAAAAATTAGTTTTTTTTATTATATTCTTTTCTTAAAACAATTTTCAAAGAATAATTAATTGTATATTCAAGAAAATGTGTAAGTCATGCCATGGTTGTTTTAATGCACTTGAATATGCCACAAATTAAAATCGTATTAAATAAGTCCGATTAGTACGCCAACTGCTTTCTAATGAGCCGCGGAACAACAACAAAGCTTTTCAAGTTAAAAACAAATGCATTTTTTTTGGCCAGTAATTAAACATATGTTGCAAAGTGAATCAATTGGCATGCATAATGCAATATTCGTATGATATTCATTGTCTTATGAATGAATACAATTACACTCGGACTCTGAACTGTGCCTGTTGGGAGTACCTGATGAGCCCCGATGACTGGCAAACTCCTGAGTGAAATTTTAATCAGTTTGAACTAAAGAACTCTCCAAATAGGAGTGTCATTTATGTAAAAAAATAAAAAAGGTTTGAGAACCTCTTTATAAACAACTGATGCCAATTTCAATCATCTTAATAAGAGCGGTTTGACTTTCACTGGCCCATTCAAGCCAACAATTCGTCAATTCGTTAACCGCGTCGCACCGGAAGCCAAGTCGGCTTTGACGTAAAATTCCATTAATTCCATATGCAAACCACGTGCATCCCCAAGTCGGTTGAGTAAGCAACAAATCCCATAGGAATATATAAAATATTTAGACAGGAATACCTCTCTTTAAAGAGTCAAAACAAAAAAAAAAGAATTGAGAGGTTGATTAAAGTAAATAAATAAATTATCTGAGAATTGCATTCAAGAATTCTATGGTCAACCTTCATGGAATAATAACAAGTGCGTATCTGGACTTTATCTGAAAGCAAAGCTGTGACTTAAACTTGACCAATATTCGACAACTGAGAAAAGTACGCCACAAAGGAGACGCTATAACTATTAATATTAATATTAATAAGAGTAGAGAGACCCCCGACAGCAACAGGCTAATCAGTATGATAAGCGTTAGTTGCAAAAAACCACATACTGAATTATGTATTCGCTCTCAGGCGATAGTGTTGATGACGTTGATGAGTGGAGGGAAACGGAATAGAGGCACTATCGACCGAGCCATAAAAACTGCACTCAATAGTAACACACACCTAAAGCGAACAAACCAAATCGATCAGAAGCCAAATGTAAATACACCATTACATTAAAATGCACGTACAAATCTACATTTATATGTATTTGTCTATGACTATCGCGTATATAACAAAAGCAGAAACTGCAAGGGTGATGACCTCTATAAAAAGCAAGCTTAATTTTACCATTTAATAAAACACCTTTTTTGAATTTAGCAGCGAGAACTTGTTTCACAACTAAATATATCACTTCATTACGTCTTTAAAATGTGCAATGTGCTTGCAGATGAATACAAAATAAAACTAAATCATCGACAAAAAGAAAACACAAAACAGCAGGCACACTGCATGCTAGCACAGAGGGTGAAAACTTGTAAGGTGGTTGAAAACGCACACACGAATTTCTTAGCGCCTATTTTGAAATATTCAAATGGGTTAGTGCTGTGAAACGATGCACTGCAAAAGTATTAAATACATGCAAAAGAGTTGGCAGTGCCAGTGATATCAAATTATCGATTTTTATTGTGCTGCGATACTAATAATACTGCTTATCGGCCGACCGCCACCATCCTGAAACAGCTATTTTTTCCTTTAAAAAGTTGGCACATGTCGCTAAATATAGCAATAAATTTAAATTTAGGTATTGCAAGTTTCAAAATACCATAACTTTGCAATAAATTATTAATTTTAGGAAACTTTTAAATTCATCGTAAGGGGTGAGAAGATAAAAATTTAATTCTGAAAAACATATTAAAAAATGCAGATAATTCCAACGAAAATTGTGCAAAAGTTTAAGAAATTCTAGCTTCAAAATTAAGAAATTGTCAAAAAAAAAGGTGGACAATTTAAAGTTACCAATTTTGACATTTGACCGAAAAATGTACATATGGCCAGATCGGGAAATTTTACAGGGTGGCAGCATTTTAGACAGGTGGCAGCGCCAACGGCCCAAATCTACTAACTTGTAATTAAATAAAAATAAAAACAATACAGCAATGAAAATCTCGCGCTTTAAAAAGTCGCACAAGACGCTAGTGTATTTTGCGAATAACTTTGACTATCGCGAACCTTACCAGGTGCTAATTGACGCCACGTTCTGTCAAGCGGCGCTACAGGTGTGTAAATAAAATAAATATACTTATAGAATTTTGGACAAGATTACAACAATTCTGTTCGCAGCACAAAATTGGCATTGAAGAACAGATTCGAAAGTATTTCCAGTGTAACGTGAAGCTGCTAACGACACAATGCATTATATTGGAGGCTGAGGCACTTGGAGCACCTTTAACAGGTGCCACAACAATCGTCAAACAGTTCCACGTGCATAAGTGTGGACACGAGGGGAAACCCGTCGCGGCAGCGGAGTGCATTAAATCGATGGTGGGTAAGAGGGGTATTCCTGAAACAGATGTTGATTTTATTTACGTTTAATTGAAATAATTATGATTATTTCAGACAAAGGACAATCGCTACATTGTCGCTTCACAAGATCGGCTGCTGCAGGGGAGTCTGCGCAAGATTCCCGGACGTTGTCTGCTTTATCTGCACAAGGCGACGCCTGTACTCGAAGCTCCCTCAGCAGCATCCAAGAAAATGGTACAAAAACGTGCAAAGAACCTCATGCTCGGCAAGCAGGTGGACAAAATTGAGTACATGAAAGAGAAACAAGGCTTGAAGGCAACTGAAGCGCCCGTCAAAAGGAATACAACAAAAGGACCAAAGAATCCAAATCCGCTTTCCTGCAAAAAGAGCAAAAAACAAAAGCAAATCCCACAACTTCATGGAGTACAGGAGACAAACATTGTCAAGGCCAAGAGAAAACGAGTTAAAATCTCAGCTCACGTTAAAGCGGAGCAACTAAAAGCCTAAAATGTCATGTTAATTAGTTAATAAAATAAAATTCAAATGTAAAATTGTACCACAGCAGAAGCTGTTACATTTGTACCTAATATTGTACATTTACTTTTCCATCAAAATGGTAAAATTTCGTATATAAGGGGCTGGTACACTTGTATGATAAATGGTACTTTTCAAAAGTGGCACAGTGGTGTGAAGTTACAGTTTTCCTTCGCGAATTTTGTTCAAGGTCTTCTCGGTCATAAATTGTCCCAGGACTTTGGTAAGAGTCGCATTACGGGCACAATAGGCCATCAGATTAACCGGAAACAGGCCGCACCAGGTGAGATCCATTTTGTTGGCCAAGGCAACGGCAAAGAGTTCGCCACATCTCTCCGCCGTAAGACGCTTTTGGTTGGCCGTGCTCTGTCCCACTTTGCCGCCCTGCTCGCCCGTAAATGCCTCCAGCAGAAAGTCCGTGGCAATGGGACCTGGAGCAAAGATGGTGACATCCAGTTTACGGATCTCCGTCTTCAGGGCCATGAGATAGGCATTCAATGCGTGCTTGGCGGCACAATAGGTGGCCGAGAAGGGAACCGGACTGAATCCGGCTATGCTCGAGGTGGCCGCAATGTGACCACGTCCGCCGTTCTGTTCCATGAAATAGCGGACCACATGACGCGACAGATGCACCACAGAGAACACGTCCAGCTCGAAGAGATCCCGATCCACCTGGATCTCAATCTCTGTCCAGCTGGCACGCTGCGAGCGTCCAGCATTGTTGACCAGCACATCGAGACGATCAAAGTGATTGAGTACCGTGAAGAGGCAGGATTGATGCTTGTCCAGCTGCAACATGTCCATGGGCAGGATCAGGACATCCTTGGTGGCAAGCAGCCCACGTGCCACCTTCAAGCACTCGGCTTGCACCTGCTCCAGCTGATCCACACGTCGGGCACTCAGCACCAGACGGACGCCATGTCGGGCCAGGCTGACGGCCAACGCGCGTCCAATGCCACTCGAGGCACCCGTTATCCAAACCACCTGTCCCCGCATTGTGGACAGCGAGACACCGAAGCGCGATTTGTACCACAGCGCTACATTGCAGTCGAGCACGATCCACAGCAGCACATAGACGACATAATAAAGCAGCAGCAGAATGAGCAGAAACTCTAGGAAACTCATATTCAGAACTTTGTACTTTGCCGTAACACAGCCGACTAGTAAGTTGGAGACACCTAATGTGCGTGTGTGTGTGTGCGTGTGTGTGATGATAACAGCAATCAGCTGTTCGGCAAAGATCGCGTGAGTGTGAGTGAGAGTGCAAGCTAGAGATGCGTAATCGATGAGCGAACGACAGCGATAAAACAAAATATCGTACAGACTCAAAGTAATCATTTTTCATATCGATGGTGTCCAATGTTTTCAAAACATTCCTTTTGTAATTTAATTTAAACATAATAAAAAAATACGTTAATGTCGTTTATATATTATTCGACTTTAATATAACAATAAAAATATTGTTTTCATAGCATAAATGATTTAATAATAAAAATGAGTTGCGAGAAAAAACAATTTTAGTTTAAACTTGGTATATGTAATGCTTTCATTGCAGTCTTAATCATTAAAATCTACTTTTCAGAAAAAGTATTTATGCCGATACTTTGCAAAAATAAAATGCGACTTGTCAAACTGTATATTTTAGGAACGAAAGATATAGGAAAATAGATTGGCTTGCTTAGGATATTCAGAGAGAATACTACGTTAAGCCACTGTAGTAGACATCCTCATGCACGCACACAGACAATGTCAGTTTAATAGATCCACTTAGTTTTTAATGCTGATCACTTTAAGCTGCGTTTGCTGTCAAAGTGACAAATTATCATTTTAGTTACAGTTTTTTATACCCTTAAAATTAGGAAAACAAATTTAATATAATTTTAAGTAAGTAACTCTCATCATCATTTATTTATTATGTCTGCAGCACATCGCTTAGATTGTCACAAATTTTGTCAATCTCCGAGTGACCCGCCTGCTCCAGTGTCATAATGGCATTCGCCAGACCGACAGTTTCACCCGTCGAATGTGCCTTCACCCAAATGCGTCCATTAACTCCGACGGCAATCTCGTAGGGCAGCTTCTCCGTCAGTGCCTTTAACGCCGGACAATTCTCGCGCAGTAGAAGTCGACCCAAATTGAGGCTGCACTTGAAGAAGAATCCATCCTGCAGTAAGCCGAGCTTTCCACGCTTTCCGTTCGAGTTAACGCACACCAGCTCCGGCTCAATGTCCGGACTGGCGTTGAGAACGCGGGCGTAAAGTAAATCACCCGGATTCAAATCGGGACGATTCTTTTTTGTGGCCGATTCAAAAGCCAGATATGAAATGGATGCGGAGTCAGCTCCGCCAATATCCACACGATACACATCGCCCGATTTGGCCTTTATAATGCCAATGATTAGATCTCCTCGCGCGGGAACGTAACGTCGCTGATAGTTGTCCACCCAGAATGTGTTGGGCTCCTTGTGTCGGAGTGGACCTGCTTTGCTGGCCACAACTGTATCGTTGACCCTTCGCAGCCCTGGTCCCAATATGATTCGCTTGCCCTTGGCCACATCCTCGATGGCCGTAACTCGCTCCCCAGGCATAACAATGCTCATCGTGGTAGACATAATAAATAAAATAACATAAACAAAACAATTTCGTCCGCGTGCTATTTAGATTGCCGATAACTTATCGCTATCGATGTTTGAGCTGTGTGCAGCTCTAAGCAGTGTTGTGCAGTGGCAGCAGATACTAAAACGATAAATTATAAATATTTTTAAACAAAAAGTGAATTTACCCACCAAATTTAACTTCAAATAGAACAAAAGTTATAATTTTTAATTAATTTACAGTTTGATCAATTAATAGGTATCACTTGTGGATGCCATTACGCCTAACCTTGTGCGAAGGTCAATTCCAACATAAAGAGAAGACCCCTGCTGAGAAGCCGGTACCGCGCCTGGAGGACGCATAATCTCTCTCTCGCTTATAGCCGCAGTTTACGTTCCACAATCGACAACAACAATGGCCCACATATTTGTATCGCGCGCTCTCCGTGTGTACCCAACGTTGCATTCGTCGGTACCGACAGCGCAAAAAATAAGCCAAAGAAAAACGTTGTTCGCGTACTCATCGACAATCGTCGCTTTCAGTAGCAAATCAGTCGGACAAGCCGGAAGCTCACTAGAATCGCTCTCGTCTGGATTTCAATTTCTGAAATTTAAAAGTTCTTGGTATGTATTTCATGTATCTATGGAAAAGTGAGAGTGAGCCAATGCAAAATGAATAAATATTAAACATTTGAAATTCAACTGCTTATTGTGGCTGATAAGCCATTAATTTGTTAAATAAAATCAACGATTATCTAACAAATTAGTATACATATATACTATAGATATATATATATGGGTACTTGATAACTGCTTCTAGTGGCAAATTAAACATTTATATTGATTTATATGGATAAACACGAATATTATTTAAAGTTCCTTAGCAATTTTGCACTTTTATTTATTATGCAGTTAATTTTGCTTACTTTTTGTAGTTTTTTGCTAATTACTTTTGCTCTGACCTTTAAGCGCTGCGTAGAGGTCATACATACAAATGGCACAACTGCTGCTACTTTTCTCTTTCTCCGTTTCCCCTGCTTTGTCGCGTTCCTCCAACGCAAAACTGAGTTTGCACAGCAGATTACTACTCATTACTTGGATATTTATTAATTTAAAAATTTATATTAATCTTTATGTGCACAAATAATGTGTGTGGAACATGAAATTTTGTATGATTTGTATGCTACTTTCACTGACGAAATCTCTTTCCTCCCATTTGAAATAGACTCTTTATTTGCTTTGTATTAGATTTAATAAATTTAATTAAATTTAAGACTTTTATATACATATACATAAGTATATATTGAGTTTAATTTATACATTTGCATATATAAATACTTGGGAATTAACTGCAACTAGAAGAAAATTGTAGACCGAGAATTGATTTTTTTTCTAATAAAATAATATTTAAATAACATAACCCCATAAAATTTTTTGAAAATAATGCTAGTATTACTCATTGTTGTATTTAAATTAGAAAATTTTTTATCTGATTAAAGACCGAAAAAGGGAACTTTGAAGTGTACAAATTAGCATAAGTTGTACCCAGTTCCGCTTGTGCTCAGTGCCTGTACCAAAATGACTGACTGGTATGGTACATTTGGGAGCCATTTCTAAAAATGTTTTACAGCTGAACGTAAGACTAGACTTGAAAATAAATTCAAAAAAATAGTTATTTAACTTAATTTATTATTAATTATGTTGTTTTCAAATTAGGAAATTAAAAAAAAAAAATAAAAGACACTTGGGACTTTTTAAGTGTACCAATTATCCCAAGTTGTACTTAATTGCTCTCGTGTCCAATGCCAGTACCAAAATGGCTGAAATAATGGTACATTTGTTTACAATTTCTGAACAAATTTCAGCAGTTGAACAATAGACAGAAGTAAAAATAAGTTAAAATTGCTTTAATTATTTCATAATTTAATTTGATTAAATTTAATTTATTCTTTCATTTTTTCGTTGATTCTTTGCAGTACTAACGGAAACAACATGACTATCAAGTCGATCAAAGCCCGTCAAATCTACGACTCGCGTGGCAACCCCACCGTCGAGGTCGATCTGACCACAGATCTGGGTCTGTTCCGTGCCGCCGTTCCTTCGGGTGCGTCGACAGGTGTGCATGAGGCTTTGGAGTTGCGCGATAACGATAAGGCCAACTATCACGGCAAGTCGGTGCTGAAGGCTGTTGGCCACGTTAACGACACTCTGGGACCCGAGGTGATCAAGGCCAATCTGGATGTGACAGATCAGTCGGCAATTGATAACTTCATGATCAAGCTGGACGGCACTGAGAACAAGAGCAAGTTCGGTGCCAATGCCATTCTGGGTGTGTCTTTGGCTGTTGCCAAGGCCGGAGCTGCCAAGAAGAATGTCCCATTGTACAAACACATTGCTGATCTCGCTGGCAACAAGGATATCATTTTGCCCGTGCCCGCATTCAATGTGATCAACGGTGGCAGCCATGCTGGCAACAAATTGGCTATGCAGGAGTTCATGATCCTGCCAACTGGCGCCACCAGCTTCACCGAGGCCATGAAGATGGGCTCTGAGGTGTACCATCATCTGAAGAACGTAATCAAGGCCAAGTTCGGTCTGGATGCCACCGCTGTTGGTGATGAGGGTGGCTTCGCCCCCAACATTCAGTCCAACAAGGAGGCTCTCTGCCTGATCAGCGATGCCATCGCCAAGGCTGGCTACACCGGCAAGGTAAGAAGAGATAATACTTACCACGAGAGTTGTATTCTTAACCATTGTTTCCATTTCCATTTCTAGATCGAAATTGGCATGGATGTTGCCGCATCCGAGTTCTTCAGGGATGGTCTGTACGATCTGGACTTTAAGAACCCACAGAGCGATAAGGCCCAATGGCTGTCGCCTGAGAAGCTGGCCAACTTGTACCAGGAGTTCATCAAGGACTTCCCCATTGTGTCCATTGAGGATCCCTTCGATCAGGATCATTGGGATGCCTGGACCAACCTGACCTCCAACACCAAGATCCAAATTGTCGGTGACGATCTGACAGTGACCAACCCCAAGCGCATTGCCACCGCTGTGGAGAAGGGCGCTTGCAACTGCCTCTTGCTGAAGGTCAACCAGATTGGCACAGTCACAGAGTCCATTCAGGCCCATCTGTTGGCCAAGAAGAATGGCTGGGGCACCATGGTCTCTCACCGTTCCGGTGAAACCGAGGACTCCTTCATTGGTGACCTTGTCGTGGGTCTCTCCACCGGTCAGATCAAGACTGGCGCCCCCTGTCGCTCAGAGCGTCTGGCCAAATACAACCAGATTCTGCGCATTGAGGAGGAGATTGGTGCGGGCGTTAAGTTCGCCGGCAAGAGCTTCAGGAAACCACAGTAAACGTTGCCACTTCTAAATTCCAAACACACCAAGCACTACACACCTTATCTTAAAAGATAGAAATAAAGTAAACCACCAACAGGTGTCGCATTTGGTGTACGTTCTCGTCAACCATTTGGGTTTGTGACTGGCGCACAAAGCAAACCGATCTACCGATCTATACTACCCACAATTTGCTTCGTTATTAGACATTATTATTAACATTACGATTAGTATGATCCACTCTCATTGTTTGCAAAAAAGTGTATATTATATGTATGCTGCTCTACATGAAGATTCTCAATCGGTCGTAGTGGCACAAATATCATTGTATAACCATAATATGGTATGGATTCACATTATACCCCCTAAATAAAGATACAATATTTGTTCTAAGCATCAAATTGTTCAAATTGTTCACGTGCAAAACAAAAAAAAAAGACGAATCCATTATACTCTTATCCAACGTGTTACTAAATGTCAAATATATATGGTTGAAAATACTCCAAAAGTGTTTTTCTTTTCGATTTATGAGAAGGGTTAAAAAAATGGATTATCAAAATAAACTTTATTTGTAGATGACATGAAGTATTTTTCGTCTTACAGAAGTTTAACTTTTTTATAAATAAACAAAAACAGATTGATTAGCAAAAAAAATATTTTAAATCTGAACTTCTCTAAAAAAAAGTATTGAAATCTGTCAAGAGAAGCTTCCATAGTTATTCCAGAATCTATAAACAAACTTGTTCCGCATTTATACACAACAGGGTTCGTAAACTCACCTGGAATTAATTGAAACAAAATTACTTGAAAATATAATCAAAATCGATGTCGATTTATTGTTTCATAACCTTTAGCTAAATAAACTACTTATTGTAAACATTTAACACTATTAAAAGTTTTGTCATATTTAAACTATGATGATGTGAAGTTTGTTCAAAGTTATAAAATAATAAGATGTGAATTAAATGTGATCACAAACAAGTTAAGAAATTGTTGTTCAATTAAGTTTAACAAGTAATTAAAATGTGAAATTGCATAAAGCTAAAACTTAAATATATGTAGGATTAGAAACTAAGGCACCGAATTGGTAGCAATAGCAATTGGCCAAGTCGTTGGACCCTTTAATACAATATCCTCGAGAGCATTTTTAATCTTGATGAATCGACGCTTGAACTCCAGACCGCAGCCCTTGGATAATCGGAAATCGACGAGTATTTTGCCATCCATTTCAATGATGTGCGCCTTGAAAACTAAACGCAGTTTTCGCCTATCAATGGTAGACACGGTGACGACACCATCCTCGCTGACCTTGCAGGTGTAACCGCCCAATCTCTCAATGTTGCCCACCAGCCGTTTAATGGTGTCATCCCAACGCGTTGTCACAAAGAATCGCGTCATGCGTCGCACCAAACGCTGGAAATAATTCTGTGATGCACTCTGTGTTTGATTCATTTGCGTGGCCAGCAGCAAATCGTCGAGCATCGCCGGCTGTGAGAAGCAATAGGTGAGACGTGCCTCCTGCACCAATGCCAGTCGATCCCCATCCTCCTGGTTAATGTCACAATCGCTGTCGCTGCGCAGCGTGGGCATCGGTTGGGAACAATAATTGCGGGATATTGAATCATCCAGATTTGTGCTTAGATTTGCGCTCGACTGCAGACGCTGCCTCTTGGCCTTGGGCGAGCAAATTTCCAGAGCGGCCGCCGAGTCCACCAAGTCATAGGAACGATCTGCAAAAATGGAAATCAGTTAGTAGGGGAATTGAAGGGAATTTTTAGATATAGAGATGATGACAAACTTAAGGTAAAATTAAATAAAAATAAGCATTGGCAAATAAATGATAAAAATAAGAAAGCAAATGCAAAAACCATTTGGTTTTTGGTAATAAAGCTCTATGGAATCTGCACACACACCATACAGCTAAAATCACCAAAGAGCAAATAATATGCAAAACAAAAGATGAAACAAATGGATAATTTACATAATGATTGTTGATACGATTTAATTCGATTTACGAGTAAAAATTGTAGTTTGGCAGAGTCGCCAATGCTTTGGTAATCTAGCTTTATGAAGTATTCAAATCTATCATACAGCTAAAGCGCCAAAGCAATGACAATACAGCATCAAAAACTTGCACTTGATTTACACTTGAGACAACACTCACTAAATTGCTGTTGCATGCAACATGTGCAACACAGGCACAGAGCGACCCTCAAAATATGCAAAGCAAAATATGTGATTGAGAGTCACTAAGTACCTGAGCAGCAGCATGTGCTCTTCAAACACGTTAAAACATTAAAGAAAACCAGTTAAATCTCAACTCTGTCTTACCATGCTCTGCAAACTGCATGTTGCACCATTTGTGATCAAGGATCTTCTCGAGTGTCAGCCGTGTGCCTGGACTGCTGGCCAACACTTTGCGTAGCAAGGATATGGCCAAGGTATCCAGCTTACTCCAAGGTGTCTGCGTTTGCCAATGATCGTTTTCCTTCCAGTTGATAAACTCTCTGCAAGTCGCCGATGGTTGATCCCAGGGCAGCTCTAAAGATATAGAAAAATCCGACAATTTAGTCTTGTAGATATGCCATTTGTTAGGATTTCAATGAACCGTGCAATTTACAAGCTATTTACATTCGTGCACTGCAGAAGAAAATGTGAGTTTATTTGTTGACTGTTTTATTTTTATATTGTTTTGTTGTTTAACATTTGTTGCTAATTTATGTTATGGTTATTTGGCGGGTGCGCTGGCAAGCAATTTAAGCTGGAGCTTTGGTATAAAAGCTTTAGATGATACAAATTAGAGAAACAATCTACAGCTAGAATACCAAAGAAACAGCAAAAATGAAAGTTGATAATAGTTGCAGTATATTTTTATATATATATATATATATATATGTAAATAGTAAAACAAAAAAAAAAAAATGATGCGAAAACAAAAAACACAATAACATTTAAGTACGATGAACCTTTTTATTTGATTTATTAAACAGTGCCTTCGTATGGATGCGAAATGTGAGAGGAAACGATATGCGTATGCTTTAAATCGCGTTTGTTAAAATTTAATTAGTTTGTTGAAATGTGCATAAAATAAAATGTTGATTTTAATTCATATTTGTTTTGTATGTACACATGAAATAATATCAAATGGAAAATAGTCTCTTTAAGTGTTTCTTTTTGGACTTACCTCCCGCTAGCATTGTGACCAGGATGACGCCACATGACCAAATGTCCGCTGGCTGTGCATGATAAGGCTTCAATAGAACCTCAGGTGCCACATAGGGCAGCGTGCCACATCGCTTGTCCAACAGACGCTCCTTTCCCTTACATCTATGGAATATGAGTAATGGTAAAGAAAAAAAGATATTAAATTAATTGATACTAATTCGAAATATAAAAACATGTATATTAATACATAAACATATTAAATATTTATATGTAAATGTGTAAGTAAATTACTGAGAGAAAGTTAGTGATTGATAAAGAAAATACATAACATATTAGTTCGAGGGAAGATACATATTTGAAACTCATAAAATATATTTTAATAAATATCTTAATTCACTACATTTCGACACTAACTCTTATATTTATAGGTGAATTTTTATATTATTTAGTATTGTTGATAATATTTTATTAGGTATTTATTATATGTATAATATTCTAGTTTAGTTTAGTCTAGTTTGCTTGTACCTAATACCTAAACATTGTGGCCATGCCAAAGTCCGAGATTTTGACATTATCGTGCTCATCGAGCAGTAAATTCTCCGGTTTTAAATCACGATGTGCAATGCCTCGTTGATGCAGATATTGCAGACCGGACAGCAGCTGTGTAAAGTAACGCTGTGCCTCATGTTGTGGCATGCCAACGTCGGGCTCTGCAAATAAATTACAAAGAGTTTAATATTTAGTGTGATTCTTATTTATTTTATATATTTCTATATAATAAAAGAAAGAAAGGACACATATATACAAGTATATTTATTAAATATGACATTATCATAATTGAGTCTAGACGGTCGTATTAAAAACACGTCTAAACAGCTGCCATGATTACTCCGAAAGCAATCAGTGCACATTGGACAAGTTTAAATTAGGAAAATGACAAAAGCGTGGCAAGTTTTGGTGCCACATCCCAATGATGTGAATAACTCCTACCACCCTCCCAGCATTTGTCAGACACATTTGCCAAATTGTCATTTGCACGTCTGTCGTTTCGTAATCAAGATCTATATCTCGTCATTTCAACTGGTCGTCAAATGTCAAGGCTGCTTCATTTGCTGTCCTCCCCGTTGTAGTGTCCTCCCACTCACAACATCAAAGTTGTTTGCGTCAATGTCAGTTTACATTTGGTGTGCACATATTGACTTAACTACGACTACGACTATAACGACTGTTGGAAATCCAGAGTGGAACGAAGGTATTCTAAATGTGAAACAGATTTAATCTATGATTTTAATTTTTATTAAATACTATGAAGGAATATTTTTTGCAAACTTTAGTTGCAATTCATGTAATGTTTATATAAAAGATAATAGGAAAAAAGGTATTCTAGATGTGAAACTTATTAAATTATCTGAAATATCGGTTCCTGTATCAGTACCGGTATTATTCCCTTTCTGAAATATATAGAATCATTTTTTGATTGTTAAGCTGAAGTTCTACATTCTTTTCAAGGCTGCAAACCTTTAAAAATAAGAATATTCGGTTCGATTTTTATTTTCTCAGTTGGTTTCAATTTTTTCAACAAGTTTTAAACCTTTAAAAATTGCCAACAAAAAATTTCTAACGCTTTAAAGAATCGGTCTTAAGATAGATATTTTGATAAAATAAAATAAATAAACTATTAAAGAATATTACACGCTCGTAATTAATTCATTTTCTGTTACTTACCGATGCGGTCAAAGAGTTCCCCACCGGCTGCATATTCCAGGAATATATACTCCACATTTCCCTGCGAGCGTTTGCCAAAGAAGCGCAATATATGCGTGTCCTGTAGCATCTTTTGTATGCAGACTTCCTTGCGCACCGAGATCACAGCATCGGGATGTTTCTTCAAATCGACCATTTTCATGGCCACAGCTTCTCCCGTCTGTCGATTGATCAGCAATTTGACTCTGCGACAGATAAGGATAGGAAATCAAGTTACAAGTGAAACGACAGAAGGAATGGGCCGACAGAGAGACAGCGGAAGAGAGGGAGCTTCTTTGTCAGTGTATCGACTGGTTTGGTGCAGTGCTCCTGTTACCAATTCCAACAATTGTGAC
Source organism: Drosophila innubila (assembly GCF_004354385.1). Lineage (NCBI taxonomy): Eukaryota > Metazoa > Arthropoda > Insecta > Diptera > Drosophilidae > Drosophila > Drosophila innubila. The sequence goes on along the minus strand of NW_022995372.1, from coordinate 15,403,483 downwards.
ATGCGCACAACAGCAACAAGCTGCGATGAAGCTGGATAACTGGGCGGGAGGATACAGTTATCAGAGGATGCGGAGGTGGAGCAGGAGGAGGAGGCAGTGTGGTAGATACGCCGGAAATATGCGTTTTCCATGTCCCCACAGTGTTTCCGGTTTATTGACTTCTCTATACACACACACACACCCACACACAGAGACATACACACATTGCCGTGTGTTGATTTTAAAGAGTTCTCCTCTCCCCACTCTCTTCTCTTAACTTACTCGCCATAGGCACCTTCACCGAGTGTCTGAGCCAGCGTCCAGCCCTCGACAAATTCACGGCTCGATGCAGCTCCCGTTGCTCCTGATGCTGTCATGGCTGCCATATCCTTTTGCTTCAGTTTAATATCCTGTTGCCGTATCCTGATCCTGATCCCGATCCAGCTACTGTTGCCATGTGCCGTTCCTCAGGGATTTGTCGTCAGGTGCATTGCGTGTAGCTGTAAAATACAAACATCCAAATACTGAAGAATTCTAAAAGTAATTAACATTTCTGCTGTGATTCATGTGGAGATTCAGGCATAACCTCAAATTCCCTAATACCACTTGACACCCACACACACACGTAATTGCATTTATACATATACATACAGTGTGTATTGTGGGGATGTGCAAAATTCTGTTATTGGTGTATACGTATACACACCAGAGTCAACGTTTTTTTATGCCGTTTTAATATTTCATCCTTTGGCATGGTCATGGTTCGTTCTCGCATGCAACCACAACCACAGCCACAACTACAACTACATCAAACAAACTCCCGTCATCCCCCCACATCCCTTTATCACTCACTCCACTCCACTCCACGCAAAAACTTTTTGAGATGGCGCTGAGAGCACATGCGCTCTTTTTCCTCAAATAGCGCTCAATTGAAGTTCTCGTTGTACACTCATACACACACACACACGCACAGGCAAACATACTAACTTAAATCTGCATAATTATATATGTATGCACTAGTAATTCGCACACTTGGAAATGTAAATTTTTGTAGTAGTCTTTTCAATAAATGCCATTGCTCATTTAAAATAAACAAATTAGAAATTTTATAAATTTATGTGAGCTTTGTAACCTAACCTTAGTTTTCAAGTTTTATTTTTCCAACACAACAACAACAGCAACTGCGACATCGACAGCGACAGCAGCATCAACGGCCGCAGTCGCAGACGCATAAAAATGTATTCCTGGCTGCTGTCCATCCGTTATTTTCACTATATTGCGTACAATAAACTTTGCGCTGCAAAGCTCTCGTTCTATGCTCAGCTCACGATGAATATGACGTCGTTTCTACCATGGTCTCGGCTAGCTTTCCGACGCGGGAGCGCGACAGGCAGAGACAAAGACAGTAACGACGGGGAGCTTCTCCTGCTGCTCTCTCTCTCTCTCTTGCGTTGCGTGATGCCGAAATACTGACAACAGCGACTGCGACGTCGACGTTGGCATTGACAGCAACTTCGTATTTGCCGGTGCTAAAAAGCTCATGGTAGGCGTCGACGTAGTAGTGGATGCTCTGCTGCTGCTGTTCTCGTTTGCTGTTGCTGTTGTTGCCGTAGTTGTTGCTCTTGCTCTGTTGGCTGCGTTGTTCAACAGGCCACTATTACGATTTCTTTTATGCTCCTTGTGTGTATATGTGGGTATGTACTCCATTTACATTTAAAGTGGAATTTTTACCTCTCTTTCACGTACACAAACACAGACACACACACACACACACAGTGTGGCACGCTCGCTTATTTTCCTTTTATTTTATTTTGCGCTCCTTTTAACGTTTTTCACGGCAGCTTCCTCTTCCTAGGCTATTTTTAGGCTAGGTAGAAAGATGGCAAAAGTGTACAGGAGATTTCGTATCGTAATGGCTCCACTGGCAGATACCCTTTTAATTTCAATACATAAATGATTCGATTCAAATTGTAAAATAAACTGAAGTCGACATACCCCTTTCCGTTATCATCAACAACAGATGTCCTATATAAAAGACCTCTCATAGGATATCTGGTATTTCTGGAATTGATGGTCTCTGAGATCAATGCACTCATATATTTGTCTCTCCAATAAAATTTGCATAATGTTCCTAAGGGTGTGGATCATAAAGCTTTTATAAGGAATTCAGATTTAAAGTTTTAATAATATTTTTTAATCCGACTCAAGAAAAGTTTAACATGGGTGAAAAGCTAATGATTCTCTTTTCAAATTTTTCAACAGCTTTTGTAAGTCTTAAGTTAAATAGTGAGATTACATTTGGAAGACGCAGCTTTCTTACTCAGATATCAAATAGACAGAAGAAATAGTTAAATAAATGAAGATACACTTCATTGGCTTTTCCGTTTTAACCCGTTTCTCTGACTTGTAGACAGGGTATAAAAAGTGAAGACTGGCCTAGCAACAGTATCTGGACAAAGACATGGACGGGCGGTAAGAAGGTACACTGGTTGCAGTTTGGCATGAACATTTCAACAACAAGTTAGTGGCCAAAGAAATACGAATGGAGGAGCTAAAAGTGAACAGGAATAAGTGATATTGTGCATACATACATAGGTACATGTAAACTAGATACTCCTATCTGGCTGGTTTTTGTAGGCTTGTAACCGGCATTGACGTATCATTAGCCGTGTTTGGATTAAATCCAAAATTTTTGCAATGATGCACTTATGTTAAGCCTAGGAGCGGTTTTGGGCGTTTATTTTTGGTTAACAAATCATTGAACTCCAATGAATTTAAAAGTTTTCAAACAGTTTTTAAGATATTGAGACAGTTTAGTACTCGATGATCAGATACTCTGTTATTATTCCTGTATTGATCGAGAAAAAAGATTTCAGGTTTAGTATTCGAAGCAATTTTAATATGGTTTGTAGAAACTTGGATAAAATTTAAGATTTAAAATACAATAGTTTTGGTTTATTTCCAATGATTACAGTGTGCCATGAAACCTAGATTGTATTATCATCGTAACTGGGCCCCTAGCAACCGCAACCGCGAGTACCGTGGGGATTGTAGATTGTGAACTGAAGTGGCATTGCCGCTGGGAAGACTCCCTGCCTCCTTTCTTGCCCACGTGGTAAGCCACTTTCGATAAGGCTCAACAAATACGAGTTTAGGTATAAGCTTGGCCGTTAATGCTCCAATACATAAAAAAAATAAACCCGAAGAAAAACTTGTATACACTTGGCAATAGCAATAATTTCTAAAATGATGTTGTTGAGGATACTCTGTAAACAGGAGTAAGGCCCTATAAAAAATAAGGGAACTTTTTATATCTTACAATTCTTCTAACAATCAATCTAATCAAATGCAATTTGAATGTATGGAATTTCTTCAAATAATGTTGAGGAATCCCATCACGGCATACACCTTTTCGCAGGGTATTCAGTTATATTGTACGGATAAGACTACTCTCTTGGTGGATGCAAGGACAGCAACCGGAGACAGCGGCAGGTAACGAGAGAGTGGCCATAACAGGCTGCTGCAGACAGAGGAAACAAGTCTAGAGTGGCAAGTATTTACTTGCTATTTTTTAAAATATATATTTATTTTTTTTAAATGGCGGGCTTAAAGAAGGAGACACATGAGCAAATGAATGTAATGGTTTATTTCATTAGCATGGCAGGTTTACCTATCTGATGTACATGATGATTATGTCTATGGTATCGGCAACGCCACTTTTATATCGCAACAGAGGAGAGTGTCTGTCCCTTGTTGGGGTCGGGGGTCATCTCCTATTTTGTTTGCTAGACGAGCGCGCGTCATTTGCCGAACCGAAAAATCGTTTCGTTCATAATGTGCCAAAGTGTCTCACCGACTGTCTCGTCTCGGCAACTCGGCAATGCGTAGTACACACACAAAGAAAAACCCGGTACGATATGATACGACCCGGTATTGCAAATCTTAATCAAACGCTTTAATTTTGTATTTTGCATTAAAAGTTCGATGTCTTTTTGTTTTGTGGAGGAATATTCTGCTTGTCCTTTAGTTGTTGATTCAACTAGTATAGTTTCAGGAGTTGTCATTGTTGAATGAACCGAGCCCGAAATAGACGCAATCCTGGCCATGGCGACGGTTCGTCCTGGGCCAGCGTTGAAACGAAACTGTGAGCAGCAAATGCGAGCGATACATGACCATTGTATAATATACAGATACAGATACATATACATATACATGCCCATAGGCCAGGCCAGGCAACTCGAAATTTCCAGAGAACGGCGCCAAAGAGAGCGATAGAGAGAGCAACATATAGTTTATATTTATATATATGTTTATATTTATATATATATATATATTGATATATATATTTGTATATGTATATATATTCATGTACATGTGTGTGGAGAAGGAAAGACGCGCTTGCGCGCGCCAAAAAGGTGGATGCAACAGACCTCAACACGTTTTCGGTGGTTGCTGTTGCAAGTCTCTTGTCTCTTTGTCTCTCGACTCTCGGTCTCTCGCAGTCTGCGCTCCAAACAGCTTTCAAGTTTAACTTGCCGCTCTTAAGTTCAATGCGGCAGCTGCGACGACGACAACGGAGACGACACCGCACAGCAGCCAACGTCAGCGTCAACGATTCGAGTCGAGGAGCCGAACATTGTGCAAAGGGCTGTTGCTTCATTTAATTCCTCATCGTATCTCATATGTACCTACTTAAATTCATACATACTTGTGTACATACAAATCTATACTTGTATTAAATATATTGTATTATTGTGCAGATGAATAGTCAGTCCCCATCCTTTGTAATTCACGCTTTGACATCAACCTTTTCAAGTTTCGTCTGCGTTTCTCTCCTCATGTGTTTCCTCAAATTGCCTAAAGTCTTCTCTTCGCTTCTTATATCATATTTAATTGGAAACTCTATTAAAATACATATTTTTTTCATAAGATTCCTTGGTCTGTTTCTCACTTCAAGCCTTTTTTTATTATTATTCAATATGCATTTGTATGAATTTCGAATGTATTATATACATACGATATGATATTATGATAGTTATCTTTTATCCGTTTACATAAGTTCTTTCTTCTGCGCTTTAAAACATTTGTTTTAATTTGTGTAGAAATAACTACAATTACAATATTCAAAGTTTAGTTATATCTAGTTTCTATATAGTTAAATATTTGTGATTATATATGTATGTATGTATCATCTTGAAATTGTGTTTGTACCAGGGATAGCAAGTAAGAGTACAGAGCTTAAAATTAAACACGAAAAAAGTGACCTAGGTGAATAAGAAAAACTGCCATACTCTTTTGTGTGGGGTATTCAGTAAGTGAAATATTTTGTTTATCCCAATTTATTTCAAAAATTATAAATAAATTTATTTCTTGACCCAAAATAAAATAAATAACTAAATTTTAATGGAAATAATCGAAAAATAAAACATAATTTTTAATTTATTAAAAAAAAAAAATCAAAAATACTATAAAAAGTAATTTGAAAAAACGTGAAGTTTGAAGAGCACTTCATGATTATACAAAATAGGCTCCACGTAAACAAAATATTTGATAAATATATGAGGTAATTGGCCAATTTCAGTGAGACTTGGTCAAATATTTTGGATTTAGGGCCGTTTTTTCAAATTCCAGTTAAGGTCTCAGCTAACTGACTGCAGGATTTGTTGATGCAAAGTTAATATGCGTTAATCAATTTCAAAATCATAATTTACTCTGATATAAATAAGGTAATAAAAATATCTTTATAAAAAAAATATTTCCAAAAGCCTGAGTATACAAATATTTGCCAAAGCTAAATCTGGTGACAATATTAAATGACCCTCTCAAAGGGTATAATAATGGCAATCTTCAAAGGAAGAAAGAGAGCGCGGTTGCCAAGGAAACGGAAAACTTGCATTTGACACATGGTAATAGGAGATTTTTTTATACACAGATACATATATGCTCATAAGAGAGTGTGTGTGTATTATTAGTTTTTGCCAATGAAGTTGAATTGGGAACTAAAGCGATAACAATATTTCTACTTTTAACATTGTTTTTGAAGACTTTAAGCAAAGATTAAGTTAATTTAAATTATTAAATAACTAAGAAGTTTGCGAAATTATAGCATGAGAGCAACATCTCTCAATATAAGATGGAAAATAAAAAAATTTTCAGTACCTCAGTACTAATTATCTCGCAGGCGTACTTTTTTCAAATTAAAATATTGAGTATTAAATAAGAATTTAAATCTATATTAAAACTAGGATCACATCAATGTTCAACTATTTAATGTTTCACAGATAATGATCTGATTTGTACTAATTTTGTTGTATCTTCCTCTGTTTTTGCGATGGACGACGACGGCGTCCATTATTGGTATTCATTTTGGTTTCTTTAGGCAGCGAATACTGTTGTGCTTTTGGTTCTGGTTCCGTTTCCTCCGAAGATGTCTGAAGCAGCTCATATGGAATATCAACAAAGCTGTCCTTGCTGCTGATGCTATCATCCAAGTGTGTTCTGGCAGTGGAATAGCTTGAATCAATGTCTCCCGATTCAGCCGAATCAAACGCATTTGAATTGGGGCTACGGCTACTCTCACGGGTCGTCTGCTTTTTGTTTGCTTTAGATGTTTGGCGTTTTCTACCTGGCTCAAAATAACTGGGATCCAATACGTATGGAAAAGATTTCTTTCCATTTCGTAGAATCTGAATTTTACCCTGGGGCAAAGTGTCAGTTGTTGTAGGAGCCAGCGTACCGCCAGCCATGGACATCATGCCAAAGTGTCGCATCATGGCCACCGCCTCCATCTCAACAGTGCTCTCATCGTCCCAGTCGGCCAAGGTAGCATGCTCCCCCAACTTCTTTGTTCCGGCAATCTCTTGTATGCTTTGCATCATGGCCAAACTGTCGCTAATTTCCTTCGTCTTGGATACATATTCTTGGCTTTTTTCGATCTGCTTGTTGCGTTTCTCCTGCCTGGCCAGATACTCATAGGTGGACTTCGGACGTGGAGTATAATCCCGACTCCGTGTTGCCTCGTATGTCCACTGTCCGTGAATCAAATTGAAATCGGGTTGTAACTCAACCAAATCATCCTCGAAGTTTGTAGACGGAGCCCATGCCATAATTGCCAGTTGCCGATGGCGCTACATTTTGGTATTCGGGGGTTTTTATTTAGTAGGGAAGCAAATTTCAATTATGCAAATTTACAGTCTACAAATTTGTGCAGCCGTCAACATAACCTTATTTTCTGCACCTTAAGATTGCATGTGTGCAGTTACAATTACAGTTACAGTTAGTCAAGCAACTGTTTTTACAAGATATTTATTGTTATTTTTAAAAATACTTAATACTCTTTTAGTCGTATTCGTAAAAATACATATATATATATATATATATATATATATTTAAAGAGGAAATGTGTACAATATATATTTAGTCAAAACACTTTCTTAACTAACTGTATGCTTGTTTTTTTTATGTAAAACATGCACAATGCCGGCAAATGCGACAACAGTTAAAACTTGAGGCGGGTTTAAGACAGGCGCAAACGAAGAACAAACGAATTGCAGCTTAATATCAGTTACTTACTCAATCCCTTAACAGTAATTCTCGCAGTGCCTAATACATTTAACAATAAATAATGTTCTAAACTGAAATCAAATACTTCGTTTGAACTGCACTTTGTATGAACAGGGTTGTCAACAACTTGTTATTGAAATTATCGCGTGCGCATATTTTTGTGATGTAAAATAATTGATGAGTCGGTCCAATTGTCGCGATGAATCGACCATTGGCGAGTGTTTGAAATTCAATTTTAAGCTTATAGTTATATAAAGACGGGAATATAAATATAACCTAATATAAGAAAATGCATTAAGAATAAAAAACAAAATTTAAACACAACATAAAAGTCGTAAATTTCGTATAAAGCCTAATTTGAAAACTATCGATATTATTCAATTGTTTTTAGTAGTACTCGATAGGTTTTGCAAAAACTTTGGCAACCCTATCGCGCACCACTCGCAAAAATGTACATGTATATACCCATCTCGCTCTGACATTAAGAATTTTTATGCTGAACGCAATAAAACGCCGAAAGAATTGCGCCAAAAAGTCAAACAAAGCAAATATATAAAATAAAATATTAAAGAGAATGGCAGCCCGTTGCTCTCCTTGTCGAATAGTTTGCACATATAAGCCTAAATCACCAATAAATGCTAATATTTATGCATAAATTAAAGGTTCGACTTACCACATTACCACTACTCGCTCACCCAGCGGCGTTTTTTTTTTTTTTGCACGCCTGCAGTCTTCCGCTTTTAATTAAAAGTCACAAAATTCGAACCACAAAATATAAACGAATTACTTTAGTGGCACACTACTTAAAAGCTTGTACTAATGTACATTTTATTTATAAGAATCTGCATGAATTAAATTTTGGCAGAAAGAAGCGGACGTCTTTTTTGTACACACTGTTGCCAACTTAGCTATTTTATGCTAGGGATGTCGAAATATCATTGGTATATCGATATTTTATGATAATATATTCTTCTGGCGATAATATGAATATCGATATAACTATGCGATATTATTGTGCGAAATCTTAACCCAACTAAGCTATTTTATATTCAAAATAATTTAAGGTCTCCACCCTAAAAAAAATATTCCGATCTGGCAGCATGTACCAATTTGGATGAAATGTCAAAATTGGCAACTTTAAAATCTTCTACCTTATTTTTGACAATTTCTTAATTTTGAAGCTAGAATTTTTTGCATTTTTGCAGAGTATTCGTTTGAATTTTCTGCATTTTTTAATATTTTTATCAGAATTACATTTTTAACTTCTCTCGCCTTCGGATGAAAAGCTTTATTAAAGCCTTTATTAAAATGTTTGCCTTTATTTTATGTAATTTCGAATTTTGAATTTTCTTCAAATTATTTATTTATTGCAAAGCTTTGGCATTTGCAATACATAAATTTAAATTTACGATAGATTTAGCGACATGGCGCCTACTTTTTAGAGGAATAAACTATAGCGTTGCCAGCTGCCCCAAACGCTGCCACCCGGTCCAAAGGCTGCCACCCTTCAAAATTTTCGCCCCTGGCAGCATGCACAACTGGTGGTGGTTGAACGATACTTTCAACAAACATACTCAAGCTCGATACATAAAACGATTCGAATTTTATCGAGCGTTATAAAGAATTGAATTTAAATGTATGTTTAGCCACACGTAAGATTTTATGAATACATTGAAATTCTATTTAAATTTTTTCTGTAAAATCCTTGGCAGAATTATTTTTTATTTTTAGACAAAGTATTGCTGTGTACTCTATAATGAAGGCAAGGTTCATTGTCCTCGTCGCTTTTACTACACACATGCGCGATACAACTTAACAGCCGGTCATGGGATTCATTAATAAATATCCAATGTTTTTCGCCCCAAAACTCAAAATTCTCCACTAGCGATTTCGCCTACGCTGCTGCAAAGAGTCCTTGCATTCGCCAAGTTTCCAGTTGCAATTCGACAGCTGGCCAAGGCGCACGGAAAATCGGAAAATCATACAATTATTAATATGTATGTGATGACACATAGCAAACAACAAATAATAAATTTAATAAAGTGAAACAAAATTTGGCAACTGTGAATTTTTTATTTATAGTACAAGACAATTCTTGTCCTTCTATAACTTTATTACTTGTGTAAAATTCATCTGCGCTTATTTGTAAGTGTTTTTTAATATAATAATTTTAAAAATGTTTCCGAATAAATATGCTATTATTGTTAATTCGCATAAAAATGTAAAACCAGTCAAAAATAACAACCCCAATACAATCAAAACATAGCCTCCCACCCCAAAAACCCAACCTTAAAACTAACGGTTGTTATTATACGAGTATTTTTTCGGATCAATTTATAGGTCATACACCCTCTTAAGTTTTTTTAAAATGTCTGTCTGTAATTGAGTTCACTGTTCTTCCGGTTCCAATAAATGTAAATGTAAAGCTCTTATTATAAGAAAACTTTAATTGTAGAAAATTGTATTTACTATTAACAAAATATATCAGAAAAGCTGTGACTTAAAATCATCATTTTTAATCGTTAAACACTGATACGGAATACTTCGCGTAATATTCTATGTGTATTTTTAGACACAAACAGAACGTGTAATTAAAGAAAACAGAAAATCAATCGAAAATATCGAAATCCAAAATATGAGAAACATTTTTGATTTTAATTGTTTATAAATCAAATAAATCGCCTGATATTTTTGAGCGTTTCCCACGATCCAAACCATCAAATCAAATAAACAAATATAAAATTTGAGTTGTATACACAATAATTTTATTAATGCGCGTAGTTTTAAAATTTGATTTTTTTTTTTAAATTGCGATTTGACTATCATCATAACGTTGTTGCTGCCTCTGCCGCTGTCGCTGCCTACGTCGACTCAGATAAGATACTGCACTGGAGGTGCTACGGCAGCAAACTCGTTCGATTGCTGCACTCAAGAGGAAATCTCAACTCAAGGTAACTAGGGGAAGAATTGGTGCACTGGTTATAGCTTTGCATCTATGAATTCACTTTTCATCTTTTCACGATACTTTTCACTGCACCTTTCAATCTCCTTCTATGTACTTTGGCCCAGCATCGAGATTTTAGAGTGGCCACTTGTGCCAGTTTATCAATCTTATGCAGCTTATGGGCACAACAACGGAACACTTTTATTTTAACTAAAACTTAGAAGATAATCAAGCAACTATTTTGCACTGCGCTTTTAACAAAGCTTAATAGAGCCTTTGCACTCCTGAAATATTTTATATTTCCAATTGTTTTCTATGTTATCTTGATTTTTAAAACCTTTATAGTTATTTAACAAGAGAATCTACAATTTTTTAATGAGTTTACCTTAAGATAATGGAAAATATTACTTATTTCTTCTATTCGAATTTGTCAATACCGGTTCAGGATTCTGGTATCGATTACGGTTTTAATCTCTGGCTATATCAATGTCATATTGAAAGTCGAGTCTAAATAAATATAATTTGTATTTTGTTAATATTTATGAACATGCAAATTATCCATATTTAACTATTCCTATATAATTTATTATTATATTTGTCTAACTTTATTTCCAAGTCAGGAAATTTAACTGCAAAAAGAAGTTAACCTACTTTTTGCGAAACTGTGCATGTGTTTGTGTGTGTCTTACACACACACACCACATACACTTGTGAGTACCGTTGTTTAGACTTTTCCACACAGCCATGCCGTTTGCATGTTTTCAGTGCAACGGAAGTGCAATACATATGTACATTATACATACACATGCACAAATATGTAAATACCAGTACTAACATACAAACACAGACGTGTGTCAAGAAGGACAATATTTAAAGAGTTTTTAGCAAGAACAACAACAAAACATAGCGAACGGCAACAAAGCCAACACAAAGAGTGTTTGGGGTCGGGGTCGCTGTGTTGCGGGCAGTGGTTGTGGAGGGGGATGAGGGAGCCGGGGGCTAGGGGGCTGTGCGGTCATCCCGACTGAGTGCAGTGCCCTCAATTAAAAGGCGCTCAAGGACAACGACAACAGCTGCATCAAAGGAAATCGCAACAACAACAATGCCGGTGTCCATAGTAACCGTTAATTGAAAATGAACCCAGCGAATTCGTAATAAACTGTATGCTTGTAATTTGCATTTTGATTTTCCTTTTCATTTAACACTAATTAATTATGAGCAAGGCTAAATTTAACTTTGTCAAAACTGAACCGGTTTCCCTACGAAATCTTATTATTCGACCTCTAAAAAAAACAAGGTATTAAAATTGCAAAATATAATTTTTTTCATCACTGTTCATTTTTTTTTTTTTCATCCTGTCGATAACTGCCCATTTATTCTGCACTTTACGCTTGACGGTTTTTCAAAGTCTTTAAACTTTCATAGCTTTGTAACTTCTTAACCGATTTCCTTGCGGTATGTCATTTTTATAATTGATTGGCCTCTATTTTGATTCTATATCAAATTTGGAAAGTTGAATTTTTTACATAAAAAAAAAATATAAAATTTTTGCATACTTTTTTCGAAAACTGCAAACTGTCATAACTTTGTAAAATTTTAACCAATTTCATTGCGGAAAATCAGTTTTATCATTATTTCATTATTTTTATAATTCTTTTTTATCACTGTCCATTCTTTCCAAACTTTTGGTCTGACACTTAAAAGTAACGTGTGTAAGAAATGTGCTTTGAGAAAACCTATACTTGTAACTCTATTCACAGTTTGGACTTAAATCGCTAATGCTTACACTGTACATATTTGTGAATGTGGTTCGCAGTCTGAGTGCACTCAAAACGCGCGCGCTTGGCCTTCCTCGAAATAAACACAACAACAAATGCCTAGGCAGAGAGACAGCTGTTACAGCAAATTGTTGTTGTCTTCGTTTCTAACACTCACGCACTTGCCCTCAATTCGTTGCCACCCAAAAAAAAAAAACAAGAGAGGGGTAAAAAATATTCAGGTTGCATTCTTTTTGAAGCAGTCTCATCTTAAGTGATGCCACCTTGTGCAACGTTCGTCCGGTTTTTTGGCTTCTTCTTAGCCTTTGTTTTTGTGTTGCAAGATGAAAGTACACCGAAAAAAAGAAATATCGACTCCTATTTAAAAAATGATCGTAATCGACAATGAATATATTTTTCAATTGTTCATCAAAAAGTCAATTTCCTTAAAAATTGTCATTACGATTATTTCGCAAACTTCGGTATATTTAAACAATTAAACTATACGCTAGATATTATAGTAAATGATGGTAAATATATTGTTTAATTTTTATAGAAATATAAAAAAATTGCATTTTAAACTTGAAGTTTCGAATGTTTTGTTTTGTTCTGTGTACTAGCGCGTACCAAGGACGCGTATGTGCAGCATGCCACAAGCTTAAGTTGTTGCCGGCTAGGCACCGCAACAACAAGGACATTTGGGAGGGAGGGGGTTCCAATCTCCGCTCTCCACTCGTGAGTATATGCTGCATAATCAATAGCTTCAGCAGCAGCGTCAGCAGCAGCATCAGTCGGATGGATGTGCACAACCTTCGTTGGAGGTGAAGCCCAACGAACGTGAACCTTAGGCTGTGCTTAAATCTACAGTGTGTGTGTGTGTGTGTGTGTGTGTGTGTGTATGTGTACGAGTACACATGTGTGCTTCAGCTGTTTGTTTGGCCAGCAGTGAAAGCCAACAACAAGTGCAAATGTTACTGTTACTGTTACTGTAACTGCAGTCTTGACATTTAATTATCTGCTGCTGTTGCTTTTCTGCTGCTGCTGCTGCTGCTCCAACTGCTTGCAATATGGTTGTTGTTATGTTGCTGCTGTGTATGTCAAGGTTTGCAGTCGTTGCATGGTCGTTAGCTTTAATTCAGGAAATCTCTCAAGCTTCCTTTTTGCACATTTGCATTTAAAAAGTTATTTGAATAAAACTTGGCAGTCTTACCTTAGGTAACTTTTTTCGTGATGAAATAAATAAATAAATAAATAATAGATAATACAGATAATCATTCTCCTTAGCATTAGCATAGGTTAAAAGTCATGACGCTTTAAAGTATGCTATAATTTTTAAGATTATGAAATAAATTTTTTATTTTTGTAAATTTGTTGATTTACAGGCCTCTTGCTATTTCAAATTTTTATTATATTAATTGCAAGCAAACTGGTCTCTCAGGTATAAATCTGTAAGAATGTTTTTTTTAGCATATCGGAAAAATATATAGGTTCGGTATTATGTTACTTTGGGATATAAATTTTGCGTTTTTAGTCCTTGCAAGGACAAAAATTATATTTCAAGGACAATTTGTCTTTATATTTGAAAGTCCTGGTCCTAACACGAGATTTGATACCAATCTTAATAATTCATAATAATTCATGATAAAAATTTCAAAACATCACGTTTTTCAACTCAAAAAGCGGGGACTAGGAATTGTTTTTAGAACTATGGTTTCTTGGTGAAAATATCTCAGAATTGACCGTAGACTACGAATATGGGGAACCATTTGTGAATTTTTTTTGGCCCATACAAATCGAGGCACTCTAATATACACACTCTTGATTTTTTTAGTTTGTATATTTAATTAAATGCATCTAGTATATATTGCATTTTAATCATACTGCAAATTGCTTATCAAACTAACTACACTAATATATTAACCTATTTTGCATTGTCTGTTGCTAGTTGTCGAAATGGACCGATGCAAAAACCGGAGAGGAAGGAGAAGGTAAGTACCTAAACAGAGAGGTGACAACTAATACAATTTACAAATATGGAAGAATCTTATGCTCAAATCTTAGCTGATTAAAAAAAAAAATAAATAAATAATAAATAATAATGAATAATTCAAAATCTATTTTTGATTTTTGATCAAATTTCTAATGAAAGATTATAAGTTAGTAAGTTATAAAGTCGGTGGACATAAACTGAATTTTGGTGAGTTTTTAATTGAAAGCGTGGCGAAGTATAGACCAAAACTATAGAGTGTGGGTGTGCTTGTTTCCAGGTCAATCAATATTATTTCAATGGATTGCAATTACGAGTATTAGCCAGACCTAAAGCTGGCATGTTTCTCTCTATCTGTGTGTGTGAATGCTTTTTTGTTGGCCATAAAACGGCAGTAAGAGCGACGACTTCGACGTTGAATGTTAGCCATTTTGTTTTTGCTTCGTACTCATAGCATAGCGTGTCCTGACCTACGACAAGCAAAAGAAACTGCACTTAGGTTATGTCCTGCGCAGTCTCATATTCTGGGCACACACACACACCTAAACTCATTCACTTATGTATGTCCGTGTGGAATCAATGAAGGTTCAACGCACGGTGAACGTGAAAAGGTACAAAAAATGTGGGCTAATTTGATACTCGACCGTCTTATAAATGGTTTGCAGTTTAAAATTGAATGCAAACATCAGATACCCTTACTTGAAAAAGCTTGTCATGATACGAAATATATATAAAAATGTAGATTAATTATAAATAAACTTAGAAATAATTAAAACTTTTTTATAATATTTGGGAGTGCTAATTAAACCAAGGCTGCAAACCGGTTATGAACTGAACCTCGTAGAACCAGTTCTGTTCGGGTTTTTAAGCAGCCTTAACCAGATCATGAACCGAACCATTGTTATTATTTACTTTGCGAACCCAAATCTAAGCCGAACCGCTTTCTAAAATATTAGGTTTGGTTCAAAAAAAAAATAATTACAGAAATTTTATGGTTTTCTAATATTTTGCAATTATTTGAGACTTCGGATTTAAATAAGACACATTTAAATCTTCAAATAAATTTAATTTTCTATCAAAATTTGATTTCTTAAAAAAAATATTAATTAGTTCAAAATGTAGAGAAAAATGTATACCAATAAAATTTTTTTTTTTGTATAAAAGTGAATCAATTCGCGAACCGAAACGATGTCTTGCTCTATGGTTCGAGCCGCCAAACCGAACCATTATCAAAATTTTGGAGGTTTGCAGCCTTGAATTAAACTATATTTTCTTATAAATTTTTTATTTTTGGTAGTTTATATTTCAGCATTGTTTAATAAGACATAAAATAATTTATGTATTTCACTTTATCTTTCAAAAAATTTAAGAATTGTTGCTATCATCAATTTGTATTAGCATTTTCAAGGAATTCAGCAGACATTATTGTGGTAGTACAAAATAATATTCATAAAATAGTAATAGGAAATATAATGTTTTGATATCATATTATATAAAACATTTAATAAAATAACAAATAATAATCACAAATAATAATCACAAAAATGCATAGGTAAAGCATTGGATTTAAAAGAGTATTAATGTAAAAAATTTGCATTTTTATTTGTGAACGTGAGAATTTTGTCTCGGGGTGTGTTTATGTATTTGTGTGTGTGTGTGTGTGTGTGTGAAGGTAATTTCTTACATATTCAAATATATAAACAAATGCATTGATTTGTTGGTACGATGAAAAGTTCTCGATATGTATGCATGAATTTTGGATGTAACCTATCAAAATAGTTTGAGAATTCGGGCTCTCTACTTACATAAACCAGAGCTTAGAAATGGTGAAAACCTCTCTAGCATTCAGCATAACATGACCCCCAATGGGAGTGAGGGGGTAGATGCGAGTGTGTGTGTCTGTTTGTATGACTGTCGGTGTGTGTGTGTGTGTTTATGTGTGTGTGTTTGCAGTGCATTTTTTATATGCAAAAACAAGCAACAATTGACCCAGATTTCAGTTTCATAGCGCTTTTTAGCCAACATTTTCTGCTCTATCCAAACGCGACCATAAAATTGTTTGTGCTTTGCTTATGAAGATTATAATTAAATTTGCAGATGACAAACATAAATACGAGATTAATTCGCTAATGGAAATTAGAGTAAATTCAAATTAACAGCATTTTGATTCATTTTCAAGCAAGGACATCATCTTCGACCTTGAAACCTTCGAAACATGCGGCTGCAAAGCAACGGAAAACAATTTTCCGCTCAAGGTTGAAATAAAGTTCGTTAACTTTGTTATCTGTGCTACACGTGTACATATATGTACATGAGAATATATATGTGAATATATATGTCTGTGTAGCAGAATTATGGCAGTTAAAACCAATGAAAACAGATTTTTTCTTCTCCTCTGGTTATTGCTTAAATGATAGTGAAAAATTCAATATTAAATAAATATTTCAGTAAGTTAATGTTGACTTTTTAGTGTAGACATTAATTTTGTATGATATCTAATATTATAAATAATTTATTTGCAATAGAAATAAATAGTTGTGGACTTTAACACTGTTAATAAGAAGCTCTGTATTTTTTTTTTTTTTTATATATTAATATAGTATTAGAAATAATAGGTAATAATGGTTTTTGGTCTATAAATCATATTACAGCTATAGACTATGCTGAAGGGTTATCACTAAAAAATAGTTTATTTACTGAGTTTAGTTAATTAACTGAAATCTTAATTAGACTTCGAAAAATTTATGAACTTTACTAAGTAAGAGTATATAAAAACTAGTCGGCCGGTGCTACAGTCGAGCATACTCGACTGTCGGAGACCCCGTACTTACTATCCAAAATCAGTCAAAGATCTGTTAAGTGCACACATACATACATATGTTGGCACGCGCCAAAACAAAAGAAGTTTCTAGCTAAGCATTCATATATATAAACATGCGTTTATGCATATTTGGCTATGTTAAGCATAAGTGAAACCTTAACAGAGAATAAATTAAAACTGCATGTTAAACATGCTAACTGTTAAATCAAATAGTAAAATAATTGAAAACCAAAAAAGACAAATTTACTAAAAACATAAATTTACACAGTAAATTTATAATAAACATGAAATTAACATAGAATTTTAACTTAACGTTTATATAAATACCAATGTAAAATTATTTAAATGAAACTTTTAAACATGTATTCAATATTAAATGTCAGTATAACATTCATAAATAACAATTTCAATAAATTGTAAAAATTAAAAAAAAAAAAAGCTTAAATTCAGCTGGGAAAAAAGTTGTATACACTGCGCCACCGAAGCTCACGTCTGAATGGACGCCAATTTGTTATATAATATGTTAATATAAATTTTTTGTTTTATCAAGATATTCAAGTTTTAATTACTGCCAACGCGCCATCAACGAATTTAACAGCAAAATTTATTATTTGAATATCTTCGCTATTTACTGTGCGATCAGAATGAAATTCTCAGCAAAAATTTAGGACAATTATATCTTCATCTGCGCAAAATCTGGAATTTCTGGCTTTTAAAATGCTCTTATAATTTGGATATGAAATTTTCAATGTCGATTTGCAGGCGGTTAAGGGGGCGTGGCTGATTTTTGAAACAAACTTGATCTGCCTGCAGTATAGAGGAACCTACATACCAAGTTTGGTGTCTCTAGCTCTTATAGTCTCCGAGATCTAGGTGTTCATACAGACAGACAGACAGACGGACAGACAGACAGACGGACATTGCTATATCGACTCGACTATTGATGCTGATCAAGAATATATATACTTTATAGGGTCTGCCACGCCTCCTTCTACCTGTTACGCACATATTCGGTAAAACAAACCCAATAGACCCCTGTACTTTTTTTAAGTACGGGGTCTAAAAAGTTGTTTAAAGCTAGATAAGCTCCAGTTAAGAAAAATGTATATATTTTCATTAATAAGTGCTGATTAAAAATGAATTTAATTACAATTTCCAGGCCTGGTTGTTAGGTTGCTTAATTTAATAGCCCATACCCAAATATCCTAGTTTTAATTCCTTGGCCCATTAAAGCTGGCTTTTTCTTGTGTATGTATATGAATATTTGAAATTAATTTAAAAATTTTAAAATATAAAAATATTTTAATATCAGTAATTAAATTATAAAAAACCTAAATTTTGTCATAGTATTTGAATTTGGTGCATCTAGATTATTATATGTAAATATCATATTTATCTCCTCAACTTCCCATTTTTCAGACGAAGGAAAAAAGCTGCATTTTATAAGTCCAGCACGTCGTAAATCGGTGTTAGCCCCGATACTGAATAAGATCAAGAATGGTGCGGATGGCACAGACGCTGCCGAGAAGAAACTGGGGGGCGACAATAGTGGGAGTGGCCATATAGCCGTCCAGATAGAACCGGCTAGGCGTGTCAAGGTGGACAAAAAGAAACTTTTAAAAGAGCACTTTATATAATATTTGATATATTTTTGCAGCGTCATAGCATACACGGCATGATGGAGGAGGAGAACACTATAAGGCCACATCAGGAGATACGACAGCTGACGCTGGAGGAGAAGAAGTTCCTCTTGGCCGTGGAACGTGGCGATATGGCGGGCACACGACGAATGCTGCAAAAGGCGCAGGACACGGACTATATTAATGTGAACTGTGTGGATCCTTTAGGAAGAACTGCCCTGCTCATGGCCATAGATAATGAGAATCTAGAGATGGTCGAGCTGCTCATTAACTACAATGTGGACACTAAGGATGCCCTGTTGCATTCCATTTCCGAGGAGTTTGTGGAGGCTGTTGAGGTCCTGTTGGACCACGAGAATGTCACCTTTCAGAATGAAGGCAATCATGTAAGCAATGCACTTTTAGTTTTGGACAAACATCTGCAAAGTTACTTCCTAGAGCTGGGAGAGTGCCTCGGAGGAAACGTCGACTTTTACGCCCGACATAACACCGTTGATCCTGGCTGCCCATCGGGACAACTACGAGATTATTAAAATCCTGCTAGATCGTGGAGCGGTTCTTCCTATGCCTCACGATGTGCGTTGTGGCTGCGATGAGTGCGTCCAATCCAGGCAGGAGGATTCACTGAGACACTCCCGATCTCGCATCAATGCCTATCGTGCTCTGGCCAGTCCCAGTCTCATTGCGTTATCCTCAAAGGATCCCATTTTGACGGCCTTTGAGCTGTCCTGGGAACTGCGACGCTTGAGTTTTCTCGAGCATGAATTCAAGGTAAGTTGGGAAGTGTGGTGTTCCAACTGATCCTTGACTATTAATTATCCCTGTCGGCAGAATGAGTATCAGGAGCTGCGCAAGCAGTGTCAGGACTTTGCCACTGCCTTGTTGGATCACACTCGCACCTCCCATGAGCTGGAGATTCTACTGAATCATGACCCCACTGGTCCCGTTTACGAGCATGGCGAACGCATGCACTTGAATCGCCTTAAATTAGCCATCAAGCTGCGACAGAAGAAGGTGAGTAGATAAATAATCTGAAAAGATCTCAACCCTTGTTTTCTAATTTCTAATTTTTTTTTTAAGTTTTTTAAAACATTTTTTTTTTTTTAACAATTTAAACATGTTTAAAAAATTCTTTGACTTTTCTTAACATTTTTTTTTCAACAGTTTTAAAATTTTGAAAAGTTTTTTACATTTTTTTGTAACATTTTTAGAACAATTTTAACATTTTTAAGACATTTCTAACATTTCTATAAATTTTTGTTTTACATATTATGTAAAATTTTGTTTTTAACAATTTTAAAATTTTTATATTTTTTTTTTACTTGTTTTTTAACAAAAATGTTTGGATTATTTATCATTAAGCATATCATTTTATGAAAAATGCGAACTACATTAAATTTTTAATCATAATTCAAAGTTAATTTATTTTTACAATTCGTTCATTTAATCAATTTTATTTTTACTATTTTTTTTTAATTCCAGAAAATTTGTCCAAAATATTTCATTTTAAATTTGAGACAACTTTGAGAACAAAAAAAATAAGTGATTTAACAATTTAGATGTTAGCTCTACTTTATTAATTGTAGCTCTACTTATTAATTTAAAGAATAAAGGTTTTAAGTTGATTTTATTTTCACTCAAATCTAAGAATTTTCTATTTAATAATACGCTTTAATACTAAGTTTAAAAAAGTGTGCTAAGACTGGGCACTGGGTATTTTATAGTCGAGCACACATTAATTTGCTCACTTTTAACTTGGACTTTTTGCAGTTTGTGGCCCACTCGAATGTGCAGCAGTTGTTGGCCAGCATTTGGTATGAGGGCTTGCCGGGATTCAGGCGCAAGAACATGGCACTGCAGGCCGTGGACATTATCCGGATTGGCATTCTGTTTCCCATCTTCTCGTTAGCGTACATTCTGGCTCCGTACTCCAGCATTGGCCAGACGATGAGGAAACCCTTCATCAAGTTCATTTGCCACAGCGCTTCGTACTTTACATTTCTGTTCCTGCTCATGTTGGCCTCCCAACGCATCGAGACCTTCATTGGCAGCTGGTTCTGGACGGAGCCGAGCAGCATGCTCAACCAGGTGGACGAACTGCAGCTGCCCACGAAGCGTGGAGCAAAACCAACGTTCATTGAATGGTTAATCCTCGCCTGGGTGAGTGGCCTCATCTGGAGCGAGGTGAAGCAGCTGTGGGATGTGGGATTGCAGGAGTATCTCAACGACATGTGGAATGTCATTGACTTTGTGACCAACTCACTGTATGTGGCAACAGTTGCACTTCGTGTGGTGTCCTTTTTTCAGGTGCGACATTATTTATCTTTATTGAATTAATCTGATCAATCAATCATCTGCAGGTTCAAAAGGAGATGATCTTCAACTCGCAGGCAACAGATTTGCCTCGTGAGCGTTGGGACACCTGGGATCCAATGCTCATTTCCGAGGGCCTTTTTAGTGCGGCAAACATTTTCAGTAGCCTCAAGCTGGTGTACATCTTCTCGGTGAACCCACACTTGGGTCCACTGCAAGTGTCTCTGTCTCGCATGGTCATGGACATTATGAAGTTCTTTTTCCTCTATGTCTTGGTTCTTTTTGCCTTTGGCAGCGGCCTCAATCAATTGCTCTGGTGGGTTAACCAATCACTTGCATTAAATCTCTTCTTCTTGGGCGAGTCCTCTGATTTATAAATCTTTAACAGGTACTATGCGGATCTGGAGAAGAAACGCTGTCCGGAGGTCTCACCCAGTCTGCTTTTGAATATGAATGGCACTAATGATCCGAATGCTTGCATTGTCTGGCGAAGATTCTCCAAGTCCGTATCAATTTTGTAAAGACAACTGTCTCTTTTAATTCTCAACTGTTGTTCCCTTAGTCTCTTTGAGACCACACAGACTTTATTTTGGGCTGTCTTTGGTCTCATCGATCTGGACAGCTTTGAGTTGGATGGCATCAAGATCTTCACTCGCTTCTGGGGCATGCTCATGTTTGGCACCTACTCTGTGATCAACATTGTGGTGCTGCTCAACCTGCTGATTGCCATGATGAATCACTCGTATCAACTCATATCGGTGGGTCTAACAACTGTCACCTTTTCTCCTTCGCTCTGTGAATTAATCATCTCAACATTTATAGGAACGCGCGGATGTGGAGTGGAAGTTTGCCAGATCCAAGCTGTGGATCAGTTACTTCGAGGAGGGCGGCACCTGTCCGCCTCCTTTTAACATTATCCCCACTCCCAAGTCCATTTGGTATGCCTGCAAGTGGATGCGGCGCGTCTTCTGCAGCGGCTCATCCGCCGCTCGGCGTGAACACCTTAAGACAATACGCGTAAGTAATCTTATCTTACTTTGATCCCATTTTTTTTAATTCAGTACCTACCCAAAGGGCACAAGAGTATTATAGCTTTATGGTCATTTGCGCGACAGGATGAAGATTACATCTTAATCCTATTATTATTAAATATAAAATGCAATATAAAATATCGAAATAGCTCACTCTATTGGAGCTTTAAAGAAAATGAATAACTTAAAAACAAAATAAAATAAAATAAAATAAAAATTATACTTATTCATTTTTATCGGATAACAAAATAATTAAAAACATATTTTTATGTAAAAATCGCACATTTACTTGATTTTTAACAAAAAATTTAAGATTCAAATTTAATTCACATGCAAAAGCAGGAAAATATGATTCATTAAATTTACAAATATATTGGTAATTGAAATCCCATTTTACTAAATTTGTATTCTTTACTACAAAAAAAAGGGTTTAAATTCAAAATTCTGTATTTCTTTATAATTTTCTTAATTTAGATTAATAAATAAAAGAAAAGTTAATCCTGTTTTAAGAATACCTTATTCAAAAACAGTATACTTGAATTTTTTAATTTATCCAGATCATTTGATTCATATTTTAATTTTTTTTTAAGACTTTGAAAGCATCAATCTTCATCCAAATAAGTTAAATCTAATTCATACAGCGCAAAGCACAGCAGGCCAGCGATCGGGATTTCAAATATCAGCAGATCATGAGGAATCTGGTGCGTCGCTATGTGACCGTGGAACAGAGGAAGGCGGAATCTCAGGGCGTAACCGAGGACGATGTGAATGAGATCAAACAGGATATTTCCGCCTTCCGCTGTGAACTGGTCGAGATACTAAAGAACAGCGGCATGGACACGAATGTGACAGCTGGACAAGGAGGAGGTGAGTAAGAGGAGAGGAGGAGCAAGTGCATCCATTTTGATCCCTATTTCTGTTTAGGTGGCGGCGGTAAGAAGAATCGTCAGAAGGAGCGACGTCTCATGAAGGGTTTCAATATTGCGCCACCAGGATCGACCGGATCTCTGGCGCCCGTGGCAGAGTTCTCCACATCGTTGGACAACTACGATAATCAGCACGAGATTCTCAGCTCGACGCTCTCCACTCTCTTCACGCCTAACTTTATGCATCGACGACAGCACACAACGTGTGAGACTGTTGTGGGCGTGGAGTCTCCAACCACGCCTACTCAGGGCACTGTGGCGACTCCAACTCCACCTGTTGCCACCAAGTACAACAAGTCCACACTGAAGTATAACAAACGCATTGCGGGACACAAAAAGCGCTGGGGTTAGATTTAAATATTAACTATGATATAAGATTTATTGAACTAATCTCTATATTGCTAGGAACACTCATTGAGGCCGCCAAAGTGGGCAACGTCAGCAAGATGCTGGGACGCTCCAAGTCCGAGGATTCCGTATGCAATTCCTCGCAGAACTCCACTCCGGTACATGGCCAGGTGCGGGTTACGTATGCACAGAATTCACCACAGCATGGTTATGGTTATTATGGAGGAGACTCCCCAGCAGTGCCGCCGTATCCACATCCTCATCCGCCTCCGTCTGTTCCCGCTCCAGCTCCGAGCAGCACCAACTCGGCAGCCCATGCTCATATGGGCGTCGGAGCTCATTTCTTTCACACGACCACCGGTTTGTTGGATTATCTTGTATTATGTTAAACAGTGTAGACTCCATCTTTTGATTTTAGGTTTTAAATGAAATATTTATGTATAACGTTTTGTTACTTAAATTTTACATTTAATGTTTAACTAGAATTTTTAGGTCTTGAAATTGTATTCTATGAGTTTTAATTTTTGTGAAAAAATTGTTTCTTCTTAGCCTGTAGTAGTTTATGTCTTATGTGTTTTTAATTTTATAACCTTACTTTTGCAAGTTTGTTGGTTTTGCAATAAATTTAAAAATAGTTTAATTTCAGGAATACTTATATTTTTAAACTTCAATTAAGAATCTTATATATTTCAATATTTTTCCTTTGGAATAACGTTAATTTATTTTGTATAATAATGTATAATTTAATTTTACTAAGCATTATTTTAAGCATTTTTCACATTAATTTGATAATTCAAATTTTCACATTTAAGCTCATTATTGACAAAGCTAGTTTTTGATTGGATATCTTTTTAACCAAGGATGACGAATTATTTCTTGACAGGATTAACTGCCATTGCTGCACTGAAGCGAAAACGCAAGAAATTCTCCTCGAGCAAAAATATTTGTCCCGTCACGGAATCAATTGCAGCTGCCAATGCGGTGGAGTTACTCAACGACAAGGTATGCTTTTATATACTATATTCACAGAGTCCAGTCAAAAACACTTCCCTCTTATGCTATTTGTTACCATAACAGACACTCAAACGGGTCTCCAGTTATCCGGCAGCCACAGCCGAGGGCGCTGTACCGCACAAGGATCCCGCCCAGGTTTTAAGGCCTCGACGTCATGAGCAAACGCAGAGTCAGCACGATTCGGTGGAGACATCAACGGAGTTCACCATGTCCATTGATCCATCCAATACGTCTGTCAATTCTCGGGAGCCTCTGATCAGCAGCAGCTGCGTCTCTACAATGGCAACTATTGGCTAAGGATTTGATAATGAAGATGATGGGACTCTTCTATGGGAATAGCTCCCTAGTACACGAAATACACTAACAGATATATGATATATATCTGCATAGATGCAACATGATGTTGTCATAATCAATATCCCAAGATCTCCTCAATCATATTATTGCACAGAACTTTAACAAATTTGTTATTGCTTCAATCCCAGCCACATATCATGTGATTGCATTTAAACCGACTATTTAATACCCTTGCAGCTTATTCGTTTGACAGCTATTTCGAAAGCTCATTACCTTTATAATTTGCATATATCCAATCTAATTTATAATATTCGCTGCAGGGGTAAAAAATACTTCGATTTAAATACGATACCAAATACCAAATACCTATTAAACTATCCCATATCGATGTTGAAAGTTGCCTTAGCATAATAAATATTTTTTGTATGCAACTATAAATAACCAAATGATTGTTATATGAATATACATCAATTTATATGTATGTATGCATAAGGCATAAGTTTTGGATGAACATTGTATTTAGGAAAGCGCTGTGTTAAATTGTTAATTTCTGAAATGGATTTGTGACAAGGATTTTTGAAGTTAGTCGAGGCTAGCAAACGCAAAGCATACACCACAAATTTTATACACCGATTTTAAGCAACACAACAAACAAACAAACGAATTGAATAATATCGATAATGATTTTAGCGTCTATAACATTTAGTATATGTATTTGTAGAATAAATAATGCGTATGCATACTAAATTTTAGATGAGTTTAAAGTTTTAAGGCATTGCATATGGTTACAAGTCTTAGATTTATAAAAAACCAAAAAACCGATAAACTGCTTACCATTACCTGCAGTAGCACTAATCAAATAACACAAAAACACAAAAAAATATACAATACAATAGGTACTTAAAATGTTATCTACGAGTATATCAAATTATAATGCTATTTCTCAAGCCAAGATCCTAATAATATTAATCCGATCCTAATAATATCATAATTAGTTATCGAATTATTTAAATAAGCAGATTTATTTCACTTATTCAAACATGGAAATTATTCCAATTTTAATCATCCCATTATTATGGAAATTTTTTAGTTAGCTACTGGTATTCAAAGTCTTTAATTTTTTTATTAATCATTTCAGTTCGAATCAGAATCGAATCAAGGTCAAGCATTGACTAGTATTTAAAATCTACATATCAACGAATAAAACAACGTCCGATTGGAAATTGATCAGTGTCAGCTAAAATAGCATTTAAGAATTATTCGAAAAGACATGTTCCTACAGCAAATATTAATTCCGTAAATGGTCCGATTTGATGAAACTAAAAATCGCACAATGGATACTTGTTAATAATAACAAAAAATATAAAGTTATAACGTTTTAAGTACGCACACAAATAATACACATTAAAACATGAAACTTGTAGGCAACTGTAGTCACAGACTAATTGATAAATTAAATACTGTTCAGTGTCCTGGCTTTTAAACGAACATAGAAGAAACTAAGCATTAAACTCCTACACTAAACAAAAAAGTTTAAAAAAAATACAATACAATACAATACAAGAACAATAGCTAAAAACTGAAATCATTTTCTAATTAGATTTTACAAAATAAGAAAATGTTTTGTAAAATATTCTGAACTTTGTGACGGGATATCAAGTAAATAAGCGCCGAAAAAAAGTAGTAAATACAGACAAGTACATAAATAAAAAATAATAAAAAGAATGTTATTTGCACAAAAAATAAAACGAGCAATTATATATTTGTTTTTAATTTGACAAGCGTTTTGTTCACTTGAAGTTTTATATTATTAATCAATCAACG
The DNA here is from genome assembly GCF_004354385.1 of Drosophila innubila. Lineage (NCBI taxonomy): Eukaryota > Metazoa > Arthropoda > Insecta > Diptera > Drosophilidae > Drosophila > Drosophila innubila. The sequence goes on along the minus strand of NW_022995372.1, from coordinate 15,377,039 downwards.
ATTCATAGATACTTACATTACAAATTCAAATATAAATAAAGTCAAATGGAAGGTAAGGTATTTGTATATCGCATTTATTTGAAATGATTCATATATATGTATACTCTTGCAAATAAATTGTATAATTTGTTGCATTGTATTACATATATGTAAGTATGTATGTATAATAAACAAATAAATCGACAAAGAGTACAGTAATTTGCTAATATATATCTGTATATATGTATACGTTTATATATTGTAACCATTTACCGTTGTAAACATACATGTTGTGTTTTCTTTTCATTGTTTTTTTTTTTCGTTTTTAATTTATTCTTTAGATTTTATATATATTAAACTATGGAAAGAAACGATTACATTAATTTATTTATTTAGAAAAATAATAATAATTGGAATATAAATCACTTTGCGTTGCATTAGGCTATAAATTTCAAATATATTCTCATATATATATATATATACATATATATATATATATATATATACATATATAAACATATATATATACATATATATATACACATATATGTACTAAATATTTTCATCGTTTTTTTTGTTTTCTTTTGATTTTTGTGTAAAAAATATATTTATAAACATGCAAAAGAAAATATAATATATAATCACTTGGAAATATATAGTATATTTTCTCTTTTAATGTGTATTTTGTTGTATAGTGTGTATTTTTTTTTTATAAGTGAGTGTGTGTATGTGTATTTTGAGAGCTTTGTTTAGTTGGGATTTGGGGCTATGTCCATATATGGTATAGCACGCACATGCAGAGTCAAAAATTGACCAAATTTAATTATTTTTGGCAATTTTGCAATAACATGACTTTAATACCGACAACATTTTCATGTAAGCTCTGGAATAATTGGTTAGTACAATTTATTTTCTTTTTATAGCAGCCATTTAACTCTGGCTGCTTGAATGGTAATTGTTTTGTTTTCTTTTCTTTATAATGTTTATCATAATACACTTTTTGGGGGTATATATTATATATTTTCGTATGAAAAGTTTTGTGAAGAATGAAGGAAGCATTTTGCGCTGTTTAACATTGCCTGGAAATGGAAAACAGTTGGGATTTTCATTTTTTTATTTGGAGAGGGAGAATGAATAATAAGATATCTAGCGATTGGCAAATCTGAGAGGACAAATTGTACAATTAATGTTGTGTACTCGTATTTTTCATGGTTTTACATTTGGATACAGATACAATATACATATAAATTTATAGTATACTGTTAGTTATCAGTAGTATACTAGGAATAGAATCTAATAAATTCATACATTTTTCGTAATATGATTCGCATTTAACAATTTTTTATTCATTAGCTTTAGTAACATGCATACACAGATTCATATGCATCTGTATATGTGTAGTGTAGCACATACATACATATATACAGGCAACAAGAGTGAAGTTAAACAGTTTGAAAAGCGCTTTTTTTTTTAATTGTTGGTTAAGCTTACAGTTGTTGTTGGTAATATGTTACATTGAGAATTTGTTGTTGCACAAAATGCTATAGCACATAATGGAGAGATTTGTGTGTGTGTGTGTGTGTGTTAATTATTTATACATAGAAAGCATATGTTTGTGATTCAGTTTAGTAACAATTAGTTTATATATATTATCATTTTTAAGTAAATACAAACATTTATGCATAGCTATTCAGTGTATATATGTATGTATGTATATATGAATATAATTTTCATTTAAATTGTTCAATTGTTTATCGGCAAAAAAGTTTATCATATTCTTTATAGTACTCCATTACTTTGTGTGTACATTTAATACAGTTCTTGTTGCAGTTATAGATGTATTGGTGTGAGTGTTTGTGTGTGTGTGTGTCTGTTTAGACAATTTACAGGTTGTTGTTGCTTTTACATATACATAGATAAAGTATATATAAAAATACAAATACATGTGTAATTACTAGGCAATCGACAATCACTTATTTGAGACATAAAACATCAAGTGTGCTTTAAATTTATAGCAACTCCAACTGCAATTTAAGCTTTAACTTCATTTGCATCTTATATTTGTATCATTTTTTTTTTTGTATCCATTGTTAACCCCAGAGCATGTGCACCAGCATGGCAACCAGGAAGGTGACAAACACAAAGGATACCACAAAAAGACGGCCTTCTGTTGATCCGTTAAACGCTTGCGATTGCAATACAACGTTGTCATCCTGGAGACGACACGTCTCACAACACCTCCTCCTCCTGCTGCTCCCACTCCATGTTGCATGCCATTTGCAGGAGTGCTCAATGTGTTGGTTCCTGCCGTGGAGTGTGTATAATGCGCATGATGCATATGATGGGAGTGATGCATATGATGCTGATGATGCATGTGATGACCAGCAACGGTTGCCACATTGCTGCTGTTGCCCCGCTGCAATAATGTAGAGCTGGAGGTTGCTGAGGAGTCCTGCATGTCAACGGGATACATTTGCTGTTGCTGCTGCTGCTGCTGCTGTTGGTGATGATGATGATGGTGATGATGATGATGATGCAATGGATCGCCACATGCATTCAAGCTGGACAACTCATGCTGCAAGCGACCAATCGCTTGAGGATCAGCGCCAACTCCACTGCTGCCCGTTATGGCCGACGCACTAACGGATCTCAAATGGACACCACTGTTGCTATTGTTGCCCGTCGACAATTTGCGACTGCTACGTTGTATGGTTGTGTTCGCCGGCATCACTGCTGTGGCTCCATGCAAATGGTGACAGGCTGTTGTGGTGCTCGGACTTAGCTCACTGGGCACCTTGTAGCGCAGTGCCGTCGACGGCTGACCCGGAAACAATTCACCACTGGCTGTGACACGCACCGCACACACACGGAATTGATAACAGCTGCCCGCTGACAGATTATCAATGGTGAACTTGGTCTCGGTGCCGCGATACAATTGACGATACTCCTGATTGCTCAGGGCAATTGGCGTACTCTCGCTATTGCCACGTGCCTTGGGGGACTCGGTGGATTCCATGTCGACGGACACGATGGCATATTGCAGCTGATACTCGACACGATCATGGAAATTGTTCTTCGAGTGCTGCCACTCCAGGGTCAATTGCATGGCCAGCTGTCCGGCCTGATCCAACAGACAGACGCTGCTCTCGTGGATGACCCGCGGTGCCTTGATGTTCGCCGGCAATGTGGCGCTCGTCTCGAACACATACTCCTCGGAATAGTCACCATCACCGGCACGATCCGTGTGCGCATAGATGCGGAATGTGTAGCTGCTTCGCTCCTGCAACTTGTGCACCTTGCACATGCTATTCGTGCCCGCGTAGACGCTCTGGAATTGCTTGGCCCTCGCCACATACATCTCCACAAAGTACTTGGTAAAGTCGGCAGCGGAATTCGGAACTCCTGCTCCAGTTGATCCAGTTCCACTGCTGGCATTTGTCCGGCCACTGTCACTGCTCCACTTGAGCTTGATGTAGTTGTGACCGGCACCGCTGCACTCCAGTTTGGGTGGTGCTGGTGGCGCCGGTTGCGTTGTTAGCTTCGCATAGGCACTAAATGTTCCCGCTCCCATTGCATTCACCGCCTGCACACGGAACTTGTAGCTCGTCTCCGGCGTCAGCTCGACAATTGTATACCGTGTGCAGGCATCCGGAGTAGCAATCGTTCTTTCGCCATACTCAATGTTATAGTTGGAAATCTCAGCACCATGCGTTGCCGGCTGTGTCCAGTTGAGTGTCACCTCCCGGGCGGTGAACTCGTATCCCTGCATCTGTGGTGCACCCGGCACCGCTGCCGGCGTCGCCACACACACCACATCCGTGGGGGAACCCGCTCCGGCTGCATTGCTGGCCAGCACACGCAGAAAGTAACGTGTGTAGGGCATCAGATTGCGCAGCTCCGCATTGGTCTGTGCTCCCTGGTAGCAACCATGGAACTGTGTGCTGGCTGGCTCCACTTCCAACTCCTCACATGGCTGACTGACGCTCTGCAAACAGTAACCGCTGACAGCGGAACCATTCAACTCCATTGGCGGCTGCCAACAGACACTCAGGTGCGTCGCCGATTTGACCACCACTTGCAGGGATTGGGGACAGCCGGGTGGTGCGGCGGCCGCTGTGAAACGCAACCACTGTGACCAGTTGCCGGCACCGATGCGATTGATGGCACGTGCCTGCACCTCGTAGATGCCACCGGGCAGCAGTTGCTGTGCCACAAAGTAATCCTGCTTACCGCGATACACGCTCTTCGCCGGCATATCCAGTTGACGCAGCTGCGCCTCAAACTCCAGCACCTGGGCACCGCCATTATACTCCGGCTGGCTGAGACGCAACAGGGCGGCATAGGGCGTGGCCGGCGCATCGCAGTGGGGCGGTGGTGGGGCACCCGGTGGCACTGCCTCCGTCGTCACATTGCCAATGTCGGAGAAGGGACTCTGGCCAGCAGGTCCCTCACAGCAGGCACGCAACTGGTAGGTGGTACCTGGCTGCAGACGTTCACACATCGCCTCCGTTTCGTTGCCCGAGTAAATCCGCTCAAAGATCGAGCCGGCGCCAAGTTCCAAATGATAACGCAAGATATCAGCACCACCCGTATCCGCGGGTGCTTCCCAACGCGCCTTGAAGTGTGTGCCATGGATTTTACCCTTGGCATGTGGTTTACCCGGTCGCCCCGGACGCTCGGATGCCGTGCTGTAGCTGACCTCCGTTGACCAGGGTGAAACGCCCGCCTCATTCTCCGCCCGCAGGCGGAACTGATAGCTGGTGGCACGACGCAGCTGGAGGCACTCGTAATGTGTGTCGCTGCCCTTGTAGCTATTCATATAGCCATGTCCCGTATCTGCATCCTGCATCTGCAACAGAAACTCCCCATCCTGACTGCGGCGATCCCAAATGAGACGCAACGAGCTGGACGTGCACGATTGCAATTGTGGTGCCTTGGGGCATGTGGGTGGATTGCCAGCGGTGCTGTAGCTAATCACCTGAGAGTATATCGATTGGCCGATCTCATTGACCGCCGCCAGGCGGAAACTATAAACAGTTGTTGGCTGCAGCTTGCTGATCACATAATGCTTGGCCTTCGTCTTGGCCAGCTCCACAAACTGCAGCGCATTGCCACGCCCCTCATCGTACTCCAGCAGATAGTGTTGAATGGAGGCGCCATTGAAGGCTGGTGCTGCCCAGCGCAGATTAATGGAACTCTTGGTGCGTGAAACGAGTTTCGGTGGCAATGGTTGATCGGGTTCACATGGCGGTGTCTTGAACTCGGTGGGCTCACTGACGCCACCCTGGAGCTGCTTGTAGTGCACCTGCAGACGCACCAGATACTCCTGTCCTGGCTGCAGATCCTGGACAATGCATTCATAGGCCTCGCCACGATACAGACTCTTGTATTTGCACTGTTTGCCAGTGTCGCTGAGCAGCACCTGGTAACGCAACTCCTGCAGATCCACCAGCATTGCATCCGTTATGGCTGGCGATACCCAGATGATCTTGGCTGCACGCGAGCTGACATCGATTACTTCGGGCTTCTCAATTGCCGATATTTGTTCCACAATGGTCGCTTGATAATCCTCCTCATCTTCCTCCTCGGCTGCCAAGCTGGAGTTATCCTCGCCATCCTCGGAGGTGCCCACAGAACTGGCGCCTCCGACGCTGCTGCCTGTGCGCTGCAAGGAGCTGGAGGGGGCACCTGTCATCATCATCTGCTGCCCCATTGAGTTGGGAACGTGGCCATTGCGTTGTTGCTGTTGTTGTTGTTGCAGCTGTTGCTGTTGTTGTTGTGGTAGACGGCGTCCATTGTTGTGCATATGTTGTGCCATTGGAATGTTGTTGTTGTGATGTCCATTGATGTCACTGCGTCGCGGCGAAGGCGAGTGTGTGGGCGTGGACAAGGCAGAATCTGGGCAGGATTGGAATAATAGATTAATATTGAATTATACTTTGTTATATACAGAGAGATGGGAATAGTGATTAATAATATGCTTTCAAATTAATTATTCAAATATAGCTATTAGAATATTTAGTGAAGCAGAAAATTATGAATTAAATATTTGGTAAATATGAAAATCATAACTCAAAAATAAAATATATATATATATATATATATATATATATATATATATATATATTGTTGGTGAAAATTTCAAAATATAATTTAGTATTGATGACAATTTTCAAATAAACTATTAGTGCTGATGAAAATCACAACTTAAATAAAATTAGTGGTGATGAAAATTCCATTTGGTGCTATACTACTTGTTCTTCGATCGAATATTTATGTATTGCCAGAAACACTCGAGTAAATAGAATTAATAAACTATTATATTAGTTAAGAATTGTTTCCCACTTCAATATTTAAGGCTATGTTTCTATATAGGATTATTTACATTTAGTGGTTGTGGAATTTAGTGATATAAAGTGCTAGTTGTCTTTAGTGAAACCTAGTTATTTTTTTTAAATTTGTTCTAAAAGTTAATGCTAGAAATAAACTTAATGATAATCGATTTAAAAAAAAAAACAATTTTAACTGGTTTCAAAATGATTTTGTGATAATTAAATACTACAATAATAAATTTGAGTTAAGTCAATTTTGGTTTAAAAGCATATATTTATTTAATATTTAATATTCAATTTTTCCAGCTCTGATTTTGGAATAGTAATTATCACTTACTCAGCTCTCGCTGCTTTTCCAGTTTTCGCAGCAATTTCGTGTGCTGTCTTTGACTCCGCTCGTCTCTATAGTTGGGCGGCGATGGCGAGTGCGGGGAATGTAAATGCGGCTGTGGCGTTGGCGCAGCTCCTCCGCCGCTTCCTAAAGATGTGGGCTGTTGTTGTTGTTGTTGCTGCTGCTGTTGCGCTCCTGGCGGCGGCGGCGGCGGTGGCATATGATAGTGGGGTGGTCCATTACCCGCCGGCCCTGGTCCGGGCGGATATCCAGGCATGGGAGTATAAAAATGCGATGTGCCATTGGCGCTTATCTGTAAATTAAAAAAAGTGAATTAATTACAATTATTAACATTTACATATACTGCCAAGATTTATACTTTAATGACAACTTTTCTGGTTGTTGACGTGGTCGTTGTTACTTCAGTTTCTTGCGGCATTATAATTGCAGTGTGTTTATGCCAAATATTACCACGTCAATGAAAAACTTTAAATACTCGGAACACCACAAATGTCTTTCAACTGATAAGAATTGTTCAAAAAGCATCTAAGTCTTATCTTCTATTGCCGATGCCTTTAATTTTCACCATATGCCAGATGGTTATTTTTAGTTAACATTCCCCCACATCCGTTAAATATATATGACACATCGCAAATCATTTTCTAATTTCTAATGTTTTTATTTTGTTCTTTCACAAATTACAATTACTTTTGTAGTATGTTAGAACAATGTTAAGCCGCTGTTGTGCTCAAATTGCACTGTTAACTGGTTGTTATGCATTTGAAGTTTTTTAATTCAAACTTCTTTGAAATATTGGTTTAAATTAAAAATTAAATTAAATATAAATTTATTAACTACCTTTTTTTCAGTTTTACAACAGTTACTGTTTTTAATGTAAATAAAATAATCCAATTACTTAGTATATTTTTGTCAGCGAATTTTTTTCACTGGTCACACTGTACCTATTTTACGCAACAGCTGCGTAACAGTTGAGTGACTTTAATAAACGCTGCGCGCGCATTTGAATTTGTATTGAGCAATTTTGCGGCATGTAATTACAAAAATTGTTTGATTATACGAAAAAATAAAAATAAAATAAAATTGCATTTGTGACAAAAGTGATAGCAAAAATATCTGTCTTTTTGTCGCCCACATGTAACATTCACGAATTGCACAAACTGGTTCTAAAATTATGATATTATCATGCTTTATGTGGCAATTGTTGGTATTTTTCCTTTTTTTGCAATCAAGTAAATTGTTGTTGCTGTAAACGACTGTGGTAACGGCTTTTAAGCATTTACCACCAAATAAACTATACATTATCCAAGTTTCCGAGATCTATGACTAAACCAAATCAAAAAAGTTTCGCAAAAAATTAATAACTTTGCCGATTTTCTTGCATACGTTTAGATTTATCTACCGTTAATACATATATTAAAAGATGGGTCAAAGTAAATTAGATTTTTGTCGTGAAATAAAAAAAACAATGTTAAAATTTACATATATGTGGTTGGATGCATGCAAAATGCTGTCTTCAACTAGATGTGGAAGTTTGTAGTTGTTGTTATTCGTGTTACATAATAATACTACAACAAGATTGTGACCATTCAAATTAGCATACAATCAAATTTTATTCACATTTCGACACAAGTACAAGCGGAAGCTGGAATTTGCCTCATTAAATTTGTGGCTGCCACACAGTCATGTTGTAAATTTAGTCAAGAAAATAACTATCTACGCCACCGTTGCCACTTTCATTTCAGCAACAAAGCGTGACGTTCACACACACATACACATGTATGTAAAATGTACATACATTAGAGTGTACATACATCTTAGGATGAAATTGTTGGCAATGAAGTTAAATGCAGCCTTGGCAGTTATATAAAAAGTATTAAAAAATGTTACTATACTCGTACTATTCATCTAAGCTTAAAATTTCTTTACGATCGCATAAAAACACAGAACTTATTTTACAGCTCGCTGCAAGCTGTGCACGCTAGGTGGCGCCACTCAGGCATACCCATTCTATGAAGAAAAGTTTCTTTAATAACTTTCTGTGTTTCATTTTCGTGGGTAAGAACATGATTAGGTTTCTCTTTCAAGGATATGCACATCAAATTATGCTGATTCCGAATTACGGGATATCATTTTTTATGAATTATTATTTTAAAAAATGTTGAATAAAAAATAGAGTTTGACTGTTGCAAACATTATAATTATTGTGTGCTAATCGTACGTAATACATTATTAGACCTAAGCTGAAAAGTTCTGTCTCCTACGGTGTATTCCGCTAAATTTGCATAAAACTATAAACTTCCCTTTTTAACCCTTTCTTACCCCTTTATTACAATTACGTCAGTACTCGTAAAAATAATTATAAATGCAAAATATTCAAAGACACTACAAACTAGCAAAATACTTGCAAAGTAATTTTAATATTGCTAATATTTAGAATTGCTATTTTTTTTTTACTACTTTTAGAAAAAGTTTTCACGTTGTTTTGCATTTGCAAAATGCCTTTGCAAATTTGCATTTTTAATAGTTTAAGTAGCTGCTCTGGCGACAAACAACAAGTTGCATTGTAAAATTAAAAACTACTTGGGTAAAAACCCAGACATGGCGCTGATTCCAGGAAAAAGTTTAGCTGAAGTGCCTCAGCCGGATCTGGTTTGTTTGCTGAAAATGTTGCATCGCACAATGAATAATTGGAATATTCATATGAAGTATATCACATACGTACATATATATGTATGTATTTTATTTATGCCACTGTCCATTTCACTGGAAAATGCAATTAGTATTGTGCTTGCTAGTACTGTTGTAATTGCTCTTACTGATTGGCGTTCAATTATCTGTCAATTTTACAACATGCTGCACACACGCTGTTGACCTCTCATTTTAAACGGTAAACAAATGTAATATGTAAAGTGTGTGTATATTTACATAGGTGTCAATTGTGGCCAGGCGCGACTAAAAGGTTCACATACACAGTCACAATTGTATCCTGTATACGTACTAAAATCAGGAGTTTTATTTTCAAATTGATTTTTGCTGTGTAAAATCTTCAAAAGCACACTTTTCATTTAACGTATGTTCATAATATTGAAAGTAAGTAGTTATTACTTATTTAATGGGTCGTTTTATCAAAATATTATGATTTATAGATTGCTTGAAAAATACAAATATATCATCTCCCTGGCGGAAAATTTGAGGTATGAAGACATATTTCAAGGGTCTTAAATATAAAGATCGGTACAAAAGAAAAGAAACGAAACGTATAGAAAACACACAAATCACAAAATTTAAATAAACTTTTATAATTTATAGCATGTTTCAAGGGAGCTTAAGAGTAAATCACTATACACAACTAAAATTAGAAAAATGTATTCTATATATTTTCCCGAATGAAGGAATTATGTTATCAGATATTCTATTGTGGAAATAAATAACAGAATCTAAGATGTCCCAAAATTATCAAATTTTAAAGTTTTTCAATCCTTTTGAAAGTACTTGTTTAAAGCAAGATGGTAATTGTTAAATTTTAATATATTTTGATAAAATGTATAGAATTTTGTATGCACTTACAAATGGTGCTGGATGCAGATGAGCCTGTCCGGGATGCAATTGCTGGTATTGTTGCGGTGGCAGCACCACGTGGGTTAATGTTCCGTTCTCGTTGACGTACGGCGGTACCTGAACCGGCACCGTCATTGTCGGTGGCGGGCGATTGTGGGAAACCATTTGAACGGGTGTTGGACCTGCAAATAAAACACAAGAGAGAAGAGAAGGAAGATAAGAGTTAAGTTCAGTTTGGTTGAGTTGAGTTGAGTTGCGAGAAATTCTGTACTGTACCCCATAATACATTTTTTGGGATGGCTAGAATATGCATACATATATGCGGATGTAGCATCAAGTCATGGCGCCAACGAGGCGACAGCGACAACGATGCCATCGCAGCTTTGTATATACAGATATATGTATATATGAGAGCTTAATAGTTACACACACATAGAGAAAGAGAGATGCATGTCTGGGTCATAATGTGTGTTGCTGCCAAGCAAAATATGGCCGTTGCTTAACTCATGTGACAGATGTTGCCAAATATTCCACCAGAGAAAAGAAAGAAAAAAAAAGATAAATTAAAAAACCCAACTTTTCATGCAGCTAAACTTTTTCTACGCAATTAAATATTATTCCCATTAATGATAACCCTTAAAAAAAAATAGACTTTAATAAATGTTGAGCTCATGTTGGTCAGTTGAATGATGGGAACATTTCTTTTGGCAGTTTGCTGGTCAATTGTCACATGTGCATGAGCACTACTAATTCATATGTCTGCCACTTTCTTGGCACAGATCACAGGCGGCTATTCCCATTGTTGGAGAGAGTTATCGTGGGCTCAAGGTCC